>NW_017672776.1:0-12916 GCF_001879085.1 Nicotiana attenuata | reverse complement strand
CGTTTACTATTATATGATTTTAATAGATGCATCTATTGTATGGTCACATGTACGTTTGTTATCAACTTGCACTTTGGTTTTTGCAAGGTTGTTTGCTCAAATTATTAGCGCACAGTTCCAGAGTATATATTATGATAATTTATCTTGATAATGCTGGTTTAAATCCAAGTTGGTTTAGCAGAAATTGTATGCCTCCAATTATAGCTAAACCATTGGTTATGAGAACAAAACTCCAAACAGAAATTTTGTATTAAGTATATTATTTAATATACAACAGCACTTGTACGCATCTAGCCAACAAGTTATGATAAATTCTCCCCATCACAATTGGTTCACGGTCAGGAACCAAATATTTTCATCTAGAAATATGGATGTACTATATGATTTAATTGTGCCACCACAATGCACAAAGATTGGTCTCAATGAAGGTTGGGGATATGTGTTGGTGATCCCAACATTAGGGGGAGAAAATGAGCAGCTGAAAAAAAAGTAATACATGGAATGAATTATTACGAGTATATTAGATCCTCGTACAAGAAAATATGAACTTGAAGTTCAAGTGATAATTCATTTTCAAAATATTTCCATGCGCATTTGCTGACCAAAACTAAATGTCATATTTCAGCTACTAATGCTCCAAATAGAATAAAGTCCATAATGGACATAGTCTACGGATCTCTTGAAGCGTAATAGACTAATCGGTTCCAAAGATAAAACTCCTTGAAGAAGGAGAGGAGCAAATGTTCAAGATGGTCATAATAAGAAGGCAAGTGCTTCATAAGAGCACCATGACATAACATTTTATAAGACCTCATGGGAGAGGCTCAGGTACCTGAAAATAATGAGATCTCGATAAGTTATGTCTTTATTATGCGATGATGGAACCGATGTAAAATGATCGTTGACGATGTTGTTAATATAATGTAGCGTTCAATATTATTAATATTGACGAAGATCTTGAGCTCAAATCTGTCATGGAATTTGGACAGATAAATGATTGGCCAAATGAAAAATATGCAATGAAATTGACTTCACCTGAAAAATGTGAAGTTGGACGGATAGTCCCCACACCTGAAAGTGAAATGAAAAATCAAGTCGATAGACATAAAGACGACTTGTGGCACAAAATTTTCGTAAATATCCTGGTATTAGGAGACATGTTCTCCTGTGGGGGGTCTGACAATACATTTGATATGCATATAATGAAAATCCTTGAATGATTTAAATTGTTCTGAAGTATATTATGGTTCCCAAGGAATTTATTAAATAAATCTTCGGCAGATCCTTATGTAGATTAGAGCGATCATGACGTACATGATTTATTTTTGTGTCTAGTGCAATTGGTGCACTAATATATCTGGCTAGAACCATGAGTATAACAATATGCTAGCAAGATATAGTTTTATTTCAATGTGGAGATATTGGAATACAATTAGTATTATATTTCAAAAGGAATACTTGATTTAGATATGTTAATTCTAACAAATATCGCCAAGATTTTGTTGGTTATGCAAATGCAGGCATTTTCTGAAGTTCATTCTTCAAACATTCTATTTGCATGTGAGAGTACTGCCATATTATCATATTACAAGGCAGTTAATTGTTGATACTTATTCAAGTCATGCCAAGATAAGCAACTGATAAAGCAAGGGGCTCAACACACAACAGACGTGTGACTTGACTTTGAAGAGAAGATTCCAATAATACTGAAGATAATGTTGTTTGCTTATATCAATTGAAAGAAGGACTATCGAAGGAGACAAAATAAAGCACATTCACCAAAGCTCTTCAACAAATTTTTTCAAGTGATAATTTGACAAACTTCTTCACAAGACATTGCGGATCTCAATATTAGAGAAGTTGTTATACAAGCTTGGAATTCGTCGTCTCCGAAGAATAAAGTGATGTTTTCATCAGGGGGAGGCAAATACGCGCTGTACTCTTTTTTCCTTAGCTAAGATTTTATCCCACTGGATTTTTTCTGGCATGGTTTTTAATGAGGCAGCAAATAATGTGTATTACAAGATATGTGTACTCTTTTTCCTTCACTAAGATTTTTTCCCACAGGGTTTTTTCTTAGTAAGGTTGTAACGAGGCACATTATCTATAGACATCCAAGGGGGAGTGTTATGAAATATTATTTTGTAGTGGATGTCTATAACTCCTAAAGAAGTTACTCCCACAACTCTTCTCCATTATGTAGATAATTCCCACCACTTCTCACCATTATAGTTGTAACTCCCACACCTCCATAACCTCCCTATGATCTTTCCCCATGATCTCAATAGTTAATACCATGTTTATGATATCCCTTTGTATACCTCAATGTCATCCTATAAATAGAGGGCTTTGACATCACATTGTACACACTTGAATATATGGAAGAAATAAGAATCTCTTCTCTCTTGCTCCCTACATTCTTGTCTATTTTCTTGTTTTATATTATTACTTTGAGCTAAGTTTCGTAACAGAAAAACATATTTAGACAATATTTAAGAAAATTTTACTGAATTCTAGTAGCAGATAGCAATTAAAAAATACGGCAGCTAATTAAATACATTTATAGCAGGAACTTATAATGTTAGACCGATTCCATTAAAATAGGAATTGGTAATTAATAATAATTCACATAACATTTGAAGTCTTCCCCACAATTTTCTCTCCCCCATTTAATAACTTGTACTGTTATTGTGCCAATGTTAAAATAACTCTACAATTAAAAAATTTCTTCACCCTAAATCCTTTCCTTTGGCTCCTATTCAATCCAACTTTTTTCTTCAACTTATTCTTTACTTCATTCCTCCTTCACGTAACTGATTTTACCTCTAAGTTTTATACATATAGTATATTAAATTTAATAATTCATGGTGTTGTATAATTATTAAATACATGATGAATGATAATGTTATATATGAATATATTACAATTGGTGCCATGGAATGATCCAGGCCGCATTTCTTCCGGTGCACACCCATACGCCCGTCACATGGCATTGCGTCACCTCAACGACAACCATAGAACACGTAATTTGGTGTTTCGAACCCTCAGAACCAAGTTTGGAAGCATTACTTACCTCAAGCCAAGCCAAACTCTAGCCTGCGACGCCTTTTCCTCTCGATTCGGCCTCCAAATGCCCCGAATCTAACAAAAATCAGAACCATAACATCAATATATGCTAAGGGAACAAAGCCCACGCGAAAATAATCAAATTACATCACAAATCCCGAAATAGATCAAAACCCGACCCCGGGCCCACGTCTCAGATTCCGGTAAAATTCATAAAATTAGAATCCTTACACTCTCACGAGTTCATACATACCAAATACACCAAAATTCGACCACAAACGATCCCTCAAATCCTTAAATCAAAGTCTCCAATTCCAAGCCCTAATCTCCCAACTTTCGTCCTTAATTTTCCACTAATACCATGATTAAGAAATGGAAAAATGGCCATAAACACAAATAATAAGGCTTAAGAAGCTTACCCGACTGAAACCCCTCGATTTCCTTGAAAAATCACAGCCCTGGCTCTCTTCCCGTCTTCAAAAATAGTGAAACTTAGCAAAAATTCGCGAAGGCATCTATTTATATGTTCTGCTCAGTGATATCGTACATGCGGTCAAATAATCGAACATGCGGACCTGCACCTGCGGTCCCAGGTGCGCACCTGCGGATACCACTTATCCGCCCAGAAACGCACCTGCGCTCGAATGCCCGCACGTGCGCCTTCGCAGGTGTGCTCCACACTCAGCATCTGTGGCTCCTATCCTTCACAGCCCAGGCCGTATCTGCGACCCTCTCTACGCTTATGCGGGCCCGCACCTGCGGTCCCTAATCTGCAGGTGCGGTTATGACAGAAAACTCAGCAGCTGAAGCTGCTCCAACAAATTTGCAAACTTATCGTTAACCATCCGAAATCATCCCGAGGCCCCCGGGGCATCAACCAAAAGTACGAACAAGTCATATACCACTATTCAAACTTGTACCAATCCTCAGAACACTCAAAACAACGCCAAAACACCAAATCACCCTCGGATTCAAGCCTAAGGATTCCAAAACTTCTGAATTCCGCAGACGATCAAAAAGTCTATCAAACCACCTCCGAATCACCTGAAATTTTGCACACACGTCCCAAATGCCACAACGGACCTACTCCAACTTCCAGAATTCCATTCCGACCCCTATATCAAAATTTCCACTACCAACCGGAAAGCGCCAAAATTTCAATTTCGCCAAAATTTCAATTTCCACTACCAACTGCTGGGGCATTGGTCATCCCAAAAGAAATCACCAAGAACTCATAATGACTATATCGGATCCTGAAAGCTGTCTTAAGAATATCCGAATCCCTGATCTTCAACTGGTGATAACCTGAACGGAGATCAATCTTGGAAAACACTCTCGCTCCCTGAAGCTGGTCGAATAAATCATTAATGCGAGGCAAAGGATACTTGTTCTTAATTGTTACCTTGTTCAACTGCCTATAATCAATGCACATCCTCATTGTGCCATCCTTCTTCTTCACAAATAGAACCGGCGCACCCCAAGGTGAGACACTAGGCCGAATGAACCCCTTATCTAGGAGCTCCTGAAGCTGCTCCTTCAATTCCTTCAACTCTGCTGGTGCCATACGATATGGCGGAATAGAAATGGGCTGAGTGCCCGGCACCAGGTCAATACCAAAATCAATATCCTTGTCCGGTGGCATGCCCGGCAGGTCTGCAGGAAACACATCGGGAAAATCCCTCACAACTGGAACAGAATCAATACTGGGAGTCTCAGCTCCGACATCCCTCACAAACGCTAGATATGAAAGACAACCCTTCCCAACCATACGTTGGGCCTTTAAGAAAGAGATCACTCTACTAGGAACATATCAGTCACACCTCGCCACTCGATCCGTGGCACACCCGGCGTAGCCAATGTGACTGTCTTAGCATGACAGTCCAGAATAGCACGACACGGAGATAACCAATCCATTCCCAATATCAGATCAAAATCAACCATACTAAGCAACAAGAGATCCACTCGGGTATCCAAACCCCCAATAGTCACTATACACGACCGATATACATAGTCCACAACAATAGTATTGCCCACCGGAATAGATAGATGAACAGATGAAATAAGAAACTCGCGGGGCATATCCAAATAATGGGCAAAATATGATGACACATATGAAAAAGTGGAACCGGGATCAAATAATACAGAGGCATCTCTGTGGCAGACTGAGATAATACCTGTAACCACAGCATCTGAAGCAATAGCATCTGGTCTGGCTGGGAGGGCATAGAAACGGGTCTGACCACCACATGATCGATCTCCCCCTCTAGGGCGACCCCTAGCTGACTGACCTCCACCCCGAGCTGACTGAGCGGGTTGGGAAGTAACTGGTGCTGAAGCCAAAGGCTGACTCCTCTCCTGGGATGAACTTCATGAAAGACGGGGATAGAACCTCTTGATATGACCCAAATCTTCACACTCGAAGCAACCCCTTGCAGCAAGTGGCGGTGGGGACTGAAGGGAGCCCCGAGCACCGGGATGCCCACTAGATGAACCAGGCATAGATGAGCCCTGAACTGATGGTGCCTGAGTCGAACTCTGAGCTGGAAGGGCACTGAGAGACGAGTGACCCCGATGTGAACTGTGAGAACCATGACCAGATGACCCACCACGGTGACCTGAACGGGCTGGCTGAGCATGTCTGAATAGACAGCCTCTGCCGTGCTGAGTCTGACCTCCCAAAGGAACACCACTGAAGCTACCAGATCCTCGAGACCTCTTGGCCTCCCTCTCATCCCGCTCCTGCCGGAGAACTGACTCTATCTCTCTAGCAATGTCAACTACATCCTCAAAAGGAGCGTCAGATACTCTCTCTGGTCAGAAAAATCCGTAGCTGATAGTTGAAGCCACCAACAAACCTCCTGATCCTCTCCCTATCAGTGAGAACTAGCCAGATAGCATGACGGGCCAACTCGGAGAATCTCATCTCATACTGCGACACTGTCATATCTGCGACACTGTCATATCCCCCTGATGCAGTTGCTCGAACTGCCTGCGTAGCTCCTCTCTACGGGAATGCGGTAAATACTTCTCTAGGAAGAGAATAGACAACTGATACAGGTAAGGGGCGATGCACCAACAGGCCTACGCCACTCATAAGCCTCCCACCAAGAAAAGGCAGCTCCAGAAAACTGAAAAGTAGTAAATGAGACTCCACTAGTCTCCAAAATACCCGTTGTACGCAACATCCTCTGACACTTATCCAAGAAACCCTGGGCATCCTCGCCCTCTGCGCCACTGAAAGTCGGAGGCTGAAGTCTACTAAACCTCTCCAATCAACGCTACTCTTCATCAGGCATATCTAGAACCACAAAATCCTGAGCAGGTGCAACCGACTGGGCTGGTGGTGCCTCTGGTGTCTGGAGCCCCTAAACAACTTGCTCGGGTGTACGGACGACGGGAGTCTGAGTGCCTCCCCCGGCCTGAGAAGTAGCTGCTGTAGTAGAAACTGCGACTGCCTAAGCAAGACTGGCGCACGCGGTCAGAATCTGAGCGAAGGTCTACTGGAGACCCGGAATAACAATAGGCACAGTCGGTGCCTGAGATGGTGCTGATGGAGCATCCCCCGCTGGATCCTGATCATGAACTGGGGCAGCGGGTGGATCTGCAGGTGCTACCCTAGCTGCTGTACGGGCCACACCCCTGCCCCTACCACGGCCTCGACTGCGTCCTCGGCCTCTAGTGGCCCCAACTGGTGGTACTGGTGGTCGTTCGTCCTGACCGGTAGCACGTGTCCTCACCATCTGTGAGGGAATAGAATAACAGAAGTTTAGTACCAGAATCAACAGTTTCGCACGACAAGAATTCAAGAATGTGAAGTTTTTCCTAAAGGTTTTGCAGCCTCCCGAGGATAAGTACAGACGTCTCCGTACCTATCCGCGAGACTCTACTAAACCTGCTCATGACCCGTGAGACCTATGTAACCTAGGCTCTGATACCAACATGTCACGAAGGGAAGATGGAACCTATTTAGACCAAAACATTTCCTACCCTGAACCAAAAGCCTTCACAATGTCTCCACAAAAGCCCTACATGATCTTGAGTTGAATGAAGCTTACATTAGTGGATACTCACATAAGGGGCAAGCATATGGTACCTAGAGCCGGACTTGTTGCTTTTTCTTGAGAGAGATGAGTGAATCCCCATTATCCTCGTTCTGAGTGCCATTATTCTAAAGGTGAGGTTAGCTTAGGGAGAGTTGATGATGTGTGAGTTTGGGTTCCACAATGACTAAAGTAATAGAAAAAGTCCTTTGATGTGTTGAGTCAACCTTTGATGCTCTTGTGTCACACTTGATCCATGGTGTTTTCAAAGAGTAAATGTTGTTAATGATTCATGTGTATTGGGGCAATTGTTAGTCCCAATTGAGGCTAGTTGAGGTCACTTTAGGACAATTGAAATTTTCTTGGACATTCTCTTAAGGGGTGGGTCTTATTTTGTTTGCTTATGCTTAAGTTTGGGGGAGTTGATAACTAGGGATTTTGACGCATTTTATACTCCTTCTTGCTTATGCTTTGATTAGAAATTCATACAAAATAGTCCCAAAAGGCTCACAAGTTGTGCTTGATTGTAGGTTTGATCAACAAAGTGACAAGATGTCAATAATCAGCTCAAAAGGAGTGAAACTTGCACAAGCGCCAAAGACAAGACAAAGCTCAGGCTAAATAAGGCCAGTGCGGCCGCACTACATTCTGTGCGGTCCGCACTGGGAGATTCAGAGAGGTGGATTTTCAGGCCAAGAGGCAGTGCGGCCGCACTACCATTTTGTGCGGTCCGCACTGAGATCAACGCGGCCGCAGTCCATTCTCTACGTTCCGCAGTGAGGAGAATCAGAGAGCTGCAATTTCAGGATGTCAAGCCAATGCGGTCCGCGGTCCTTTTTATGCGGACCGCACTAGAAGCCTCCGCTGCCGCAGTCCATTCTCTGCGGTCCGCGATGCCAAGGTTCAGAGAGCAGATTTTCAAGTCCAAAGCCCTAGTGCGAACCGCGGTCCATTTTGTGCGGTCCGCACTAACCCCACAGGGATATTTTTGTCCAAAATTGTCAGCTTAGTATAAATAGCTTCTTTTCCATTTTTAGGTAAAGCAGATAGTATCAGAATAGAACTGTGCTCGTGACTTCGGTTTTCTTAGCTATTTTGGGCAATTTTATCTACATTTCATCATTGAATCTTTGTGTTTATCTTAGTAATTAATTAATATGAGTTTATCTTCATCTATTTCTTATTTTTCTTCTTTAATTATGAGTAGCTAGACCCATAAGCTAGGGTTGTGGCTCAACCCTAGTGTGGGTAATTGATGTGTCTTGTATTTTAGGGATAATTTGACTATGGGTGTTTGTTATTTGGGCCAATTTCATGGTTAATTTCTGAATTGGTGGTTGCAAACACTAGTTTGTGTTGAGTTGACTTGAGCTCTTCTTGAGAAAGAGAGCCTAAGTCTCCGAAATTGGTCCAACAAGGAATTGGGGCGTACTCAAGAGATTGATAGCCCCAATTAAAGGGTAAAACCTCGAGAGAGTAATACCCGACTTGAACCCTAGTTGCTTGTGCAAATTTACATACCTAATTGGTCTTGAGAAAGTCAATTCAGGCAAAATCACTCGAATCACCGAGAGGTGTAGAGTGGGTAAAGTCGTGCAACGGTTATATCATACTCCCCAAATATGTCAAACGTGCCTTAGACTCAAGTACCCGTCAATTGACCACCTAGGCGGAAGTCACTACCCTAGTGCCTTTTAACCTATTTGAATAACTTGTAGCATTATAACTCATAGCTTAATCTAGTTGCATTTACAATTCATAGTTTGATAATAGTAGAAGTAAACAAAGACCCCCAAAAATGAATAAAAGTGTAATTAAGAACACATACACAACTCTACACTAGATAGATACTCGATTCCAAATTCTAGCTCTCTGTGGATATCGATCCCGACCCTAAATCGGGTACAAGCTGCTCCGACCCTCTCTCGCTACTTAATTAGTAGTGCGGAGTAGGCCGCGATCAAGTAACACACAAAAGGTAAGGCAAAATAGAAGAACATTTCTATTGTTGAAAAGGAACTAACACCTTGTTTGGATGGTCGTTACCTATTCTATTATATCTTGGTGTTACGTTAAATACAATATTTTTTTATTGTTACTTAAACTAGTATTAGAACCCGCACGATGCGCTGATAAAATTAAAAATATATTAATTATGTCCAAGGATGGTCTGACTTTGCTTAGCATATTAGATCATATTATTTTAATAAAATTCTCAACTGTTATTTTGTATCTTAATGCAATGTACCCAAAAACAAAATAGTGAAATTAAAGAAAACTAATTATATAGTGATTAATTAACTTTGTGTTTCTTATTTTAATTATTTACATTATCGGCTATTTCGTATTATTACATTGATATAAAAGTTTTTATTAATGACTTAGTATCCTTGTCTATTACTCCATTTTATATATCATCGATATATATTTTTCTTTCTCCTAATGTTTTATTTCTAAACTTTTATTATATTGTCAACTGTTTTTGAATATTTAAAAATATCAATAATAATTTTGTATTTTATTACTTATTTTATTTTTGAAATTAATATCCTAGCATTTTCTCTATCGGCCATTGCGTATATTTTTGTACTATGATATTTTGACTTTCCTCATTTACTTTTTATCTAAATTTTTAATAATTTTTATTTTGTATTACGTCTATTAACGAAATATTTTTCTCTTTTATTTTATTTTTAATTATTAAAAACTTTCTATAAGATAAAGTTCAGTATATGTCAAAAATTTACTATGTTGCTCAGAAATTTTTTATTATTCAATTTTTTTATTTTTTACTTATTGAGATTCGAGTTATGTTATATTATCCATTGTCGAAAGTTTTTGCTGCCCCACCAGAAGAAGTGATAACTCTACTATATAAGGATGTATTAGATAAGCCTGTTTTTGAAAAACTTTTGTCGTATGATGCTTGCAACTTGTTAGCGAGCCTAGGTAATTATTGTGTCCTATGTGACACTAACTACAACTCCTATGTAATGGACGTTCCTTAAATATTAATATATTTACTTCCTGTTTGCTCAAAAAAAATAATATTATCCATTGTCTGTCGTTGCTAATCACAAATAAAAAATAATTCATCATCTCAAGCTAAATTATGTCTTATTCTTTAAACCTTTTAAACCATGTTAGTTTGCTGTTGTATTATACAATACTTAGTTTAGTTCTTAAATTTCTTTTCACTCTCTTATTTTATAGCTATCAATTCATCTATTGTGTAAAATTCAATCAATTCAAAAAGTGGAAAAAGGGCAGCCCGGTGTACTATGCTTTCACTATACGAGGGATCCGGGGAAGGGCCGGACCACAAGGTCTATTACGCAGTTTTATCCTATATTTCAGAAGGTGAAATATTGATAATAAGTAGAAGAAAACTAAGTTTAGCAATGACAAAACAACACTAACTAATATTTATTTAAAAGTAATTTGACCTTTCATTTTGTAGATGTATAATAATTTTGTAACTGTTATAGTACTATACTATTTAAATTTAAAAAGTAGTAAAAAAGATAGCTTTGTTGACCAAAAAAAAATAACTAAATTACAGCTTTTGTTATTTGCAAAAGCAAAAAAAAAAAAAAAAAAAAAAAAAAAAAAAGTTGCATAAAAATGATTGATGATAAGCAAATGAGAATTAATTCATAGTAAAGATGAAGTACAACTCAATTTGACATCCTTTCTAGATATCATACCATTTCAAATCATGTTCTTTTGATGTATACAATAATGAGAAACAGTTGTTACCATCTTATTTCTAATATTTAGAAACGACACTTATAGTGTACGAACACAGGGACGAACTGTTTGTACAAAAAGTGGGTTCCACTTCTCTTTAGCCTATTATAAACTTTGGATACCACTTCTGTTTAGTCTATTTATAAACTTTGAACACGGACGAACTATTATAATCTTTGGTTTATTTGATGGGTGCATACACGTGAATTCCACTTCTCTTTAGCAAACCCACGTGCAGCAATAATACCACATTAATTTGGGTCTTCCAATATTATAGCCAGTTTGGCTAAGTTTTTTTTTTGGGCAGGTGTATTTTTTTTTTTTTTAATCAAAAGTGCTATTTCCCCAAAGTTAAGGTATTTAGTCAAGTTTTTTGAAGGGAAAAAAGTGCTTTTGAGTAGAAGCATAAGTAGTTTCTGAGAAGCAGAAAAAAGTAGCTTTTCTCCATGAACACTTTTTTGAAAAGCACTTTTAAAAAAAATATACTTAAAACACTTTTTAAAAGCTTGGTAAAATACTAATTACTGCTCAACAGTGCTTTTCAAATTTGATTAACCAAACACAAATTGATTTTTTACCAAAAGTATTATTTTGAAAAACACTTTTAACAAAAACACATCTCACATTTTAGAAGTTTGGCCAAACAAGCTATTAGTTTCTGATATTTTCTTTCACCTCCCCTTGGATTTTCCTTCGCTAATCCTTTCCTACTTGGAAGTGCCATATCTCCGTTTTGTGAGTTTTTCACATGTTTTATGCGCTTATCTCTCTTCGTGAGGTTTTTAGTATCAGATCTATATGTTTCGATGAATTGCTTCTCTCTGTTGTCAGCTTGTCCCTCTTTTAAAGTGTGTACTTTTTTTTTCCTTTGAAGGTCTTTGATGGCGTGAAAAGGTCGATTGTGGGGTGCATGTGTTTCGTTTTTTATAATCGAGTTTCTCATAGGCATCACACTCCAGCAAAGAAGAGAAAAAGGCATGTTTGGCATCAAGGCTTCAAATAGAAGTTCCAAGAGTGGTAGTTTTCCTCGAGTAACTACTAATAGTGATCTTTTGGTGGTGGCTCATATTTAAAGGTAAGGGATGAACTTCTCAATTCAGGAGTAAATTATAAGAGCTTTTTGTGATTACCTTGGTGGTGACTGGTAATTAGGTAAAGGAGACCTTCACATTGTAAAAAGGGGATTCTGATCTAATACAACTCTCTCATTTTCTGGCTTTCTCTCTCTATCTCTACCTCAAATGAACATATCTTATTGAGTTCATATTATCACTTTGCAATACTAGATCTACAACAATAATATCATCTTTGCATCTCTAGGTTTATTATATTTGATTACGATTTACCCTTTTCTTACTTTTGATTGTTTTCTAGCTTACAAAGTATATTGTTAACTTTTGAGCTAAACAATTTGGCGCCGTCTGTGGGGATTTCGAGAATCAAAATCATAGTATCCACCTAGAGAACAACCAACTACCATTCTCTAAACCACACAAACACAAAAGATGGCTGAGAATAACCCAAGATCAAAAGCTATATTGGGTGTCACTACCAATCTCCTTGGCCCTCTCAACGAGGCCAGTGACGATGGCAACCTGAATGCAACCCCTAATATCACATCGGGTGCGGAGATCTCACCTTCCCCATCCGAAGATCTGACGATCTTGCACGAAAAGGGAGCTTCCACATTTGCGGCTACGGAAGCACCCTCAGCGGTCAAGAAGCTACTAGAAAGATGGCTAACAAGCACTTCGAGTGGCTTGGTTGAGAGGTCACCACAAAGTAACATCAGGTGTACACCAACGGTAGATACCATTGCTGCCGTGAGCGAACCGGAAGTTGCACTAGCAAATAACGAACCCGTCGAGACACAGACCAACGATGGCACGCTAACAGCCATCCTAAAGAAGATGGAAGAAATGGAAAATGAAAACAAGGCGCTCCGCGATCAGATGAAGGAACATCAGGAGAGGGTCGACAAGATCCCCGGTGCCCCCAAGTTGCTACCAAAACGCGACGTGGGAAGGTTCGTTGAACAACCATACACTGAAGAAGCTGCC
>NW_017672775.1:162639-170172 GCF_001879085.1 Nicotiana attenuata | reverse complement strand
TTTACTGTTTATTGCTGTGGTATTTTGTGCCCGAGGGGCGATCTTTCTGTTGCTTTATCGGCACTAACTGTTTTTGAAATCATTTCGTAATTGTTGAAAAGTTCATTTTCAAAAGAGATTTAAACTTAGCCAAGATATTTCTAAGGATTTCACAGCTTCACTGCTTTTCTCAAAGGATTTTACACTGCTTCTATACAGCATGATGGTTTGCTTTACGTGATTTCTTACTGCTCAGTCGTTATTTACCTTTATTACTCACTGAGTTGGAGTACTCACTTTACTCCCTGCACCTCGCGTGCAGATGCAAGTATTTATTCGCCCGGTAGCGGGTTTTTGGCTGATTGGAGGCAAGTTTATCGGAGTTTAGCGAGGTAGCTATCAGCGTTCGCAGCACCGCTTTTCTCCCTTTTCGTTCATTAGTCCCATACTGTATATTTCAGACTTTGTACTTGTATTCTTACTTTGATAGATGCTCGTGACTTGTGACACCCCGGTTTGGACCATGTCGGGATGGTTCCCCCTTATTGTTAACTATGTTTCCGCGAATTTATTACTATTTAATCATACTTTAAATTGTTTCATGATCATTTATTGTGTTAAAAGGTGTAATGTATTGGTCTGGCTGGCCTTGTCTTCACGAGAGACGCCATCACGACCGGGTCTGGGTTTGGGTCGTGATAAGTTGGAATCAGAGCCTAGGTTACATAGGTCTCACGAGTCATTAGCAGGTTTAGTAGAGTCTCGCGGATCGGTACGGAGACGTCTGTATTTATCCTCGAGAGTCTGTAGAACCTTTAGGGAAACTTCACATTCTTGAATTCTTATCGTGCGTCTTTGATTCAGCTTTAAAAGTAACTCTTGAAATTCCTTCCACGCGTTCGCATGCGCGCATGAGCGCTCACTATCATATGTGCCTTGATGGCTTGTGATTCCCCGATCGAGGGGCGAGATGTGATCTCTGTGAGTTGATGTTGGGCCAGTCTGGAGGACTTGAGGCCGGATCTTTGCCTATGGCTGGAGCACCGAGGTGCTGATTGTGTGAACAAGTGTTTTGAACTTATACGTTTGGTAGTGTCCCTATTAGTGGAAGTGACGGCTGCATGGCTATGGGACGAGTATGTTGTGACTGCAAGATGTATTCTATGAATTGGAAGCGACAAGTTATGGGTGTGTGAAGAATCTTTTCATGTTTCCCAGTTGATGGTGAAGTAAATTTCATGTTGCGGTATAAGTTCAGACTCAGGAAGACTAAGTGACTGTGTAATGTGTATGACGGTGGCAGGTATACAGAAATGTTATATTGAGGCGAAGCAGGTGGATTATCTCCTGCGGAGTGTTCTGAAGTGGTGTGATCCTTATGTGTATATTAGAAGATCTCATGTGCAAGTGAAAAGTACGTGTTGAAATTTGAAATTTCAGGTCGCTTAAGAGAGTGGGCTTAACTGTTGCGAGAATGGGTGCGAGATTTACCAAATATTTAAAGTACTAGATGATCTATGTTTACACAAGCTTACAAAGGATTTGAGTCTAATCTCACTATGGTATCGTGCATCAATGGAGTATAAGTGTTATGAGTTATCGAGTGTATTATGATCTATGGCTCCGAACCAAGTGGGGGAGCCTGCTGTGAGTAGTTGGTTGCACGGTTAGGTGCTATGTTCGCTCCAGTTTGAGGCGTGCGAGCGAATCAGTTATGGCTAGAGGAGGTAGAGACCGAGGATGGTTCGAGTAAAGGAAGAATTTTGGCAGAGGTCATATTATGCTTCATAGGGTAAGAGAATCATGGGATGTCTTAAGTTGTCATTGGTAAAGGATGCTCGGTGCATAGAGCAGGAGGTTACTTGGTTGTATTAAGATGAGGCTACATCTTGCGGTATCAGAATGCTAATGAGGTACGGGTGGTTCTGTTCATTTGATCAGGTAAATTACAGTTGAAGAAGAGTGAATGGCTCTCGAGAATGGCTCTAATGTGTTAAGGATTCTACAGGAAACAATCGGGTATTTTAAAGTTGTAGGTGTGGTTAGAGACTGAGTTTTCATTGGAGGAGGTCAAGACTTGTGGTATTCCTATGTTAATTATGGGATTCTATGTATCAGTATCAGGAAGGTAAAGGTAACGGATTTAGATTCGCAGGAAGTTCTTCAGAGTAAATATTCTGGAATGTGGGGTTTCTGGGAATATTTGAGAGAGTATTCAGCGGCTTATGGGTCTTAGACAGTGTGGTCTTATGCTTGGGGTCTCGTGTGGTGAGCCTGGGTTGAGGAATTGTGGTGCTACAGCAAGAGGGAATATCAAGTTGATGATGAATCGGAAGGAAATTTAGATAGACGGAGTAGCTTGATAGTAGACCGAATCGGTATGGTAAGGGTATGATTAATTCTTTGTAGGTGTTCAAAGTAATGGGATTCTTATAGGTATTTTGCAGCAATGCTCTTGGGTTTTGATGGCTTGTTTAGCTTAGTCTAGTTAGAAGGATTCAGTCCTGGCATTTTAATTGTGCAAACAGAATTGGGAGAGTTCTTGTTGATTTCTACCGTGGTTGGAGGGGTGTATTTTCTACGAATGTGAGAGGCATGGGATGTGTAATGATTTTCTTCTAGATGGGATCAATGGAAGTTCTTGACTAGTTGAGTGCGTAGATGTCTGTGGCTCGGAAGGGAGATAAAAGTTTTCATGTTATCCTTGGATGGTATGGTATATGCGGTATGTTGTGGAGGACCGAGACTGGCGTGTGCTAGATTACAGTTCAGTTCTGGAAGGAAGTTCATAAAACTCTTAGGCAATGGGTAGCCTCAGATAATCAAGGAAATGGTACTGCTAATTGGAAGTGATTTGACGGGAGTAAATGTCTCAGAAAAGGGGTAATGTGATTAAACTGATGATACTTCGGTAGTATTGCGGCACTTTCTTGTTGGGTCGACTGGTGGTATTCGGGTTTGCTTGGTGGCACAGGGAAATTTTAGAGTATCTATCGTGGAATGATTGGGTATTAAAGGTGTGCATGTGTTCGGATGGCGAAATTGGGATCGGATATGATGATTCATGTGCCGTGTGGATGTGGAGATGGAAGTTCTCATATACAGGCTATGATGTGGTTGTAGATCGTGTGTATCGGCACTATTTAGCGACTACCGGGATTTGGAGGCCCGAGTGGATCTTTCTTTGCTTGGTATGTTAGATTTTGGTTATGATATTGGGGTGTAGACTGGTAGTCTTAGTGTTGGGTTACTCTGGACTATTACGCTATGGGCCATGCCGGAAATGCCACGAGCTGAGTGGCGAGGTGCGTCGGATCATGTTCTAGCAGAGTGGTTTATATTTCAAAGACCCAGCGAGCGGCTGGGAAGGATTGCTTTTCTTAATTGGACCTTCGTGATGGATGTCAGTGCAGAGGTTTCTACCATTGATTCAGTTCCGGTGCTGAGGGACTTTTCGGATGCGCTTCTTGGGGCCGGGCATGTCGCCGGGCAGGGATGTTAATTTCGGTATTGATTTGGTGCTAGGCACCGGCAGCGTTGAGGAGTTGTGAGGACAGCTTCAGGATTTCCTTAACAAAGAGTTCGTTGGTAGGCCAATGTGGATGCGTGTCCTAGCTTGAGTCGGCTTGGTTGGCTCCGAATTATATGGTTGAGGGATATGTGGATTCGATTGTTATTGAGCCTGTTGTTTAACTGGGAGATCTATGAGTTGCCTTCTGTGTTGCGAGACGTTATGATTTGTTGGTTATGGGCACATATGGTGCGGTTCTGTTGGGGTTCGTAGTGGAAGTCGAGCGGGAAGAGTAATCGGGAGTTGCTCGGTGAATGGCGTATTAGTTATGTACTATCGGTCTTGCGTGGTATATGTTACTTGTTTCACCGAGGGTGTAATGATTTGCTTTGGTTCCAAACATCAGATTGTGCGTGGTTGTCAAATTTCGAGCATAGTAACTTGAGGTGGCTCTCGTGGAGCCATGTTTGGTTAGGATCGCGCATTTGCAGCGAAGCTATGTGGAGATATGACCTTGCGGGTTAAACGTGTGTTCTATTTTCATGATATGGGCATGTTCGGATTGTTGCTTATTGGTGCGCGGACTGTGCAAGTTGTGGCTTTAGCCTGTATTGGTGTGTCATGTCACCAGAGCAATTGTGCTGGATTAGATGAGGTCGTTGGGGTCTGTAACGAATGCAAACGAATTCGATTTCAGCATGTTTGATGAATAAATATCGAGGTTCGATTCAGAAATTTGCTATGGTCCTTGCCAAAGGAGAAGTAACCTTATGGACGGCTGATCTGAGGAATGGTTATGGTTTATTGCGTGTTTCATTTATCATTGGTAGTATATGGAAGAGTTGGAATGAGACTTTAGTTGATAAGAGGTTTTCTACCGGTACTCGGTTGTTGTGTGCAGCTGCTGTGATTAGAAGTTATCGCTACAAGTGTTTGAGCTATGTGGTATATCATGTGATTGCACCTGAGTTAGCAGGTATGGGTTATTACAGCTTGTTCGGGCTTATTCAGAGTATAAATGCGAAATTCTAATCGTATTGATGGGTTCAGAGGTGAAAATGTGGTTCTATGATTTATGGGCTAGACTGGATTGTGTAATTTCAGTTAAAAGGTGTTATCGGACCTATATGAGATAGGATGACGTGGGATCACCCCCGGGTATATGCATGGTAAGGTTATTCAGCGATTGGTTGGCTTTTAGAACAACTCTGGGTACGTTCGAGGACGAACGTGTGTTTTAAGTAAGGGAGGATGTAACGACCCGGCCGGTCGTTTTGAGCTTTTGCACTTTGATCGCCGGTTCTCGGGCATGACTTGCCCCGTGTAATGTGTTATGACTGATGTAGATTGTTAGTTTGGTTTTTCACGGAAATCGGTATGAATTTGAAAGAACAGTCTCAGTTGAAAGCTTTGAATTTGGAAGGTTTGACCAAGAGTCGACTTATTTGTATATGAGCTCGGGTCGAAATTTTTATGATTTGGTTAGCTTCGTTGGGTGATTTATGACTTAGGAGCGTGATCGGAATTGGTTTTGGAGGCCTGGTGTAGAATTAGGCTTGAATTGGCGAAGTTAGTATTTTGGCGAATTCCGGTTGATAGGTGAGATTTTGATCCGAGGGTCGGAATGGAATTCTGAGAGTTGATGTAGCTTTGTTATGTGATTTGGGATGTGTGTGCAAAATTTCAGGTCATTCGGACGTGGTTTGGTTGGGTTTCTGAGCGAAAGCGTATTTCGGAAGTTTTTAGAAAACTTAGGCTTGAATTCGATGTGAATTGATGGATTTGGTGTTGTTTGAGGAGTTTTGATGATTGGAACAAGTTTGAATGAGGTTTTAGGATGTGTTGGTGCTTTTGATTGAGGTCCCGGGGGCCTCGGGTGAGTTTCAGATGGTCAATCGGGCTATTTTTGGAGTTTTGGAAGTGCAGAAATCAATTCCAGCAGTTGCAGACTTTTTGGTCTTCGCGTTCGCGAGAAGAGCCTCGCGTTCGCGAAGAGTTTGTTGAGAGAGTGAAGGTTTAGGCTTCGCGTTCGCGAAGGGTTCATGAGTTGTTCATCGCGTTCGCATGGGTATATTCGTGTTCGCATAAGAGGAATTGGGTAAGGTGGATTGGAAGTGAAATTTGTGCTTCGCGTTCGCACGAGTGTGGTCGCGTTCGTGGAGGGTCGCCTGGGTAAGCTACGCGTTCGCGAGCTGGTTGTCGCGTTCGCGTAGGAGAATTTTGGTCAATGGAAATTTTGTGCTTCGCGAACGCGAGGCTTTGACCGCGTTCGCGAAGAAGGATTTTTAAGTGTTGGGCAGAATGATTTAAAAAGGCTATTTCGCGATTTTGAGGTTAAGAACCTCCATTTTTTGAGCGATTTTGGAGCTTGGGAGAGCTAATTGAAGAGGGATTCAAGGGGAATCACCTGGAGGTAATATGTTTTGAACTCAATACTCGTTTCTATTGTGAAATCTACCTAGAAATTCATGAAACTTAAGTTAAAAATGGAAGAAACTAGGTCTTGGGATTTTGAAATTTGATTTGGGGATTTGAAGGACCATTTGAGGTCGGATTTAAGAACTTTTGGTATGTATGAACTCATGGAGTGATAAGGAACCTAATGATGTGGAAATTTCTGAGTTTCGAGAAGTGGGCTCGGGGCTCGGGTTTTGGTAATTTTGTGATTTGTGTCCGTTATTGATTATTTTCGCTTGGACTTTGTTCCCTTAGCATATTGTGATATATTCGCTTTGATTTTGGATAGATTCGACGCGCGTGGAGGCCGATTTGAGGGGGCAAAGGCGTCGCGAGCTAGAGATTTCGCCGGTTCGAGGTGAGTAATGATTGTAAATGACATCCTGAGGGTTTGAAACCCCGGATTGCACATCGTAGTGCTATGTTGAGGTGACTTGCACGCCGAATAGCGAGCGTGGGGTAGAGCACCGTTGGGGATCGTGACTTGGTCCGTCCCGATCGATGATTTTACCGCGTATTTGACTGAAACTTATTTGTTATCATCATGATTTGGGCTGATTGCCATATTTGGGCTTCGTGCTAATTATTTGAACCCTTTGGGGAGTTTTTATCACTGTTTTCCTCACTATTTTGACTTATACATGAACTCAGTCCTGTTCATATCTATTGTTTTACAAACTCAGCCACTCTTACTCAGATTTGAAACTTAAATGATATTTTGGGCTGTTAACTACTGTTTCACAAATGCCCGAGGGGCTTGTGATGATTTTCGGACTGAGTGAGGCCGAGGGCCATATGTGAGGATATGCTGAGTGATATGAGGCCGAGGGCCTGAGATACTTTACATGCCACGAGGTGGCCTGAGTGATGGGAGGCCGAGTGCCGAGTGATGATGCCACGAGGTGGCTTGATATAGCGCTAGGGCCGTAAAGGGCCCCTCTAGAGTCTGCACACCCACAGTGAGCGCGGGTACCCATATGATCTGAGAGTGAGCCTGAGGGGCTGATACTATGCTGAGTGACTGATACTGAGCCCGAGGGGCTGATACTATTATGAGAGCGATCTGAGAGAGAGAGAGAGCCCGAGGGGCTGAGAGTGTTCTGAGAGTGAGCCCGGAGGGCTGGTACTGTTTTTGAGATATTTCCCGAGGGGCGAACTTTTATTCTGCTCATCTTGCATATTTATTTTCCTTTTTACCTGTTATGCTGTGGTATTTGTGCCCGAGGGGAGGATCTTCTGTGCTTATCGGCACTAACTGTTTTGAAATCATTTCGTAACTGTAGAAAAGATCATTTTCAAAAGAGATTTAAACTGAGCCAAGATATTTCTAAGGATTTCACAGCTTCACTGCTTTTTTCAAAGGATTTTACATTGCTTTTATACAGCATGATGGTTTGCTTTACGTGATTTCTTACTGCTCAGTTGTTATTTACCTTTATTACTCACTGAGTTGGAAGTACTCACTTTACTCCCTGCACCTCGCGTGCAGATGCAGGTATTTCTTTCGCCCGGTAGCGGGTTTTCGGCTAATTGGAGGCAGGTTTATCGGAGTTTAGCGAGGTAGCTGTCAGCGTTCGCAGCACCGC
>NW_017672775.1:121453-154360 GCF_001879085.1 Nicotiana attenuata | reverse complement strand
ACACTGCGAACCTGTGCCTGGGGAGCTACCTGGCCTGGAGTACGCGTAGCAGGAGTCTGAACTCCTCCTCCAGCCTGAGAAGTGGCTGGTAGTATGGAAGCAAACCCGGCTCTAGTGACGCTCTCCATAAAGCCTACCAATCTGACCGGAAGCGTCCTGAAGAACTGGGGGTGCTATGACCCCTCGGACCTGAGTTGGCCCATCGGAGCCTGCTGGGGCTGGAAACCTCTCATTCATATCAACATGAGGCTCCACCTCTGGGTACTGCTGCTCGGGGCTGAGCTTGCCCCGGCCTCGGCCATGGCACGACTTCGGCCTCTGCCCCTCGTAGGGAGCCTGCACTGCTGGGGTTCGGCTGCCTGCGCGGTAGAAGAGGAAGCACGTGTTCTCGCCATCTGCGAAAAGGAACAGAGTAGACGACAATAGTATTGAGAAAAGAATCGCACGACAAGAAAGAACAAAAGTTGAAAGTTTTTTCCTAACTCCGTTAGCCTCTGCGGGGATAAATACAGACGTCTCCGTACCGATTCCCTCATGACTCTACCAATGTTTGTCCGTGAGCGCGAGACTATGTAACCTAGAGCTCTATTACCAACTTGTCACGATTCCGGATTTCCCACCCATTCGGGGAGTCGTTATGGCGCCTACTGGTTGGAGCTAGGCAAAGCCAAACATTTAAACATTTTTCGGATAACAAACATAACAATACAAATAACGAGTCTTTAAATAAATGCGGAAGTCTTTTTAAAACATAAAATAACTGAAAAACCCAAAATGCGGGTCTAATATTTCCACTACCCAAGACTGGAGCGCTATCTCACGAAACTTACTAAGAGTGCCTACAAACAAGGTTTGAATAGAATACATAAGTGTCTGTCTTCGGTACAATGAAACAAAACTGAAACATTAGAAAGGGACTTTCGGCCTACGAACGCCAAGCTAGCTACTCTAAGTCCCTGGGACTGGAAGTAGCTCCGAAACAATATCCTACTGTTTGTGGTCCAAAAGCTGCCCGTATCGTGATCTGTGCAAAAAGAGCACAAGAAAAGTATAGCATCAGCACAAACCGACCCCATGTGCTGGTAAGTGCCTGCCCTAAAACCGGCGAGTAGTGACGAGGCTTAGACAGGACTTACCCAAACTAACCTGTGCAGTTCAATATATATATATATTATATATAATATATATATATATATATATATATATATATATATATATTTATATAATATATATTATATATATACTATTATATGCAATAAAAGGAAAGAACCAAAAGAAAAATTAAACAGCTAAGAGGGAGGGGAGCATTATGGGGGAGTACCCAATCCGGATATTAAAATCAACAATTTAAGTAAGAACGGGCAATAACAATATTAATGAGACAGAAAATCAACAGTAGCACGGCATCATACCTTCTGTGGCCTTTACTCTTCATTCACCAAAAGCAAATCAAAATAAAGGTGCAGACAGCATCACCCTTGTAGCTTTCCCTCCACATAGCTTCTCATATCATGCCACGGAATGATCCTTCGGCCAAATAATCACATGACCGGAAATGCCTTGCATAAAAATCAGATGGCACGGAATGCCCTTCGTGCATAAATAATCAAGCATGGCACGGGAATGACCCTATCGTGCAAATATAAATCAAAGCATGGGCACGTGGAATGACCCTTCGTGCAAATATAATCAAAGCATGGCACGGAATGACCCTTCGTGCATTATCACTCTTCCTCACCCAAACAGTAATCACAACCAAACGGGCGAGGGGATAAACAAATAATAAGAAATGTCCCGGCAAGGGAATTACACAATAAACAGCTAAATCCCGACAAGGGAGTAACAACAACAACTTTCACATCCCGGCAAGGGAGATAATCAATATACTAAAACCACCCCGGCAAGGGATTAATCATATTTCTTCCCATTTCTTTCATTTCTTACTCAATAGTATTTTTATTGTTCGAGCCAACGCTCCAAAGAATTTACAATTCATAACCAATCCTCAAACTCTTCACATTATGTAGAATTCATCAATTAGCATAGAAGAGTCTCAAAAATATCAGAAATACGTGCAAACAAGGACCCACGGTCATGCTAGACACCGGTGTATAGATACTCGTCACCATGCCTATATACCGTACTCGATCATTTAGCATTTAGCAATTAATAACACTCCAATCCTACTCCCTCAAGCCAAAGTTAGATCAAACACTTACCTCGGTCCAAAGAATAGCAATCAATCCACAAATACCGCCTTTCCTCTACAATCCGACTCCGAAACAATGATATCTAGGTATAATTAATTCAATAATATCAATTAGGGCCCAACAACATAATCCCATAGCCTAGAAATGAGTTTCCTAACATTCTTCCGAAAATACCAAATTTAGACACCGGGCCCACATGGTCCAAACACGAGGCTCGGACCAAAACCCAATCACCCATAACCCCACGAGTTCAAATATATAATTTGTTTTAAGATTCGACCCCAAATTGAGGTTGAATCATCCAAAATTCTCAAAACCCTAACTCTACCCAAAATCCTTAATTTCTACTTTGATTTCATGATTTAGGTCTAGGAATTTGATAAATGATGATAGAAAATGAAGAAAACGAGTTAGATAATACTTACCCAATAAGCTTTGGTGAAGGATAGCTCTACAAATCGCCTATGGGCTGTGGAGAAGATGAACTCGTGTGTATTATGTGAAATATCCCGTCACTGGTCTGTTTTTAGGCTTTTAAAATAACTGGGCAAAAATGCCCTACGCGATCGCAGAAGAGGGGATGCGATCGCATAGGGTCAGGTGGGATGTGCTTTGCGATCGCAGAAGACACATTGCGATCGCATAGAGTAAAATAAAAGGGGGCTGAATTTTGTACAATGCGATCGCGGAAGCTGTAATGCGATTGCATAGAAGGGTTTCTGGGCCTTGGCAATTTGCTCTATGCTATCGCGGCCTATCCTATGCGATCGCATAGAAGGAAAAACTGGGCAATAGACAGCAGCAAATTCTGCTGCATTTTCTAAGATCCAAACACCCCGAACCACCTCCGAAACACTCCCAAGCCCTCGGGGCTCCCAACCAAACACACACACTAACTCAACAACATCCTACGAACTTAACCATGCGATTAAATCGCCAAAATAACATCATAAACGAGGAATCAAACCTCAAAATCATCACTTTTTCATCAAATCTCATAAACTTTCAAACTTAGAGTTTTAGGTCCGAAACACGTCGAATGACGTTCGATTTCAACCAAACTTCACAGAAAGCGCTTAAACCATATATAAGACTTGTACCGGGCGTCGGAACCAAAATACGAGCCCGATACCACAGTCTTTTAATAAATTTCCATTTCCAATTTCGTTAATAATTTCAGATAAACAATTTCACAGAAAAATTCATTTCTCCGGCTCTAGACCTCGGAATTCGACTCCGGGCATATGCCCGAGTCCCATATTTTTCTACGGACCCTCCGGGACCGTCAAATCTCGGGTCCGGGTCCGTTTACCAAAAATATTGACCAAAGTCAACTTTAATCATTTTAAAGCCATATTTTGAAATTTTTCACAGAATTTAACATATAAGCTTTCCGGCTACGCGCCCGGACTGTGCACGCAAATCGAGGCAAGTAAAAATGAAGTTTTCAGGGCCTCGGAAGCGCAGAATGAATGAGGAAACAGGTGATGACCCTTTGGGTCATCATAAAACTCCATTCAAAACTGAGACCTACCACACGTTGGATAAGTTGATATCGAATTTTGTGTTTATGCCTTACATATTGACGTGAAAAAGGTAATAGGATTTCTTAAAATGTCAGTTTGATGGATCAGATGATACTAAATAGTAAGTATATTAATCACCAGAGATTATAGTGAGATGAATTAATCTTTTCATCTTTAATTCGAGGTTTTAAATTTGAGTCATGTGAATAAATTGTTATTACATTTTTTTTTTATTAAGTTTGAGAGTATGCGTTGTATTCTACTAGACTTTGCTAGACTTCCATAGTCCATTGGGACATCAAGTTCAGAGTTTTGAAACTACCAGTTTGCATCTGAGTACCAAAATTACCAATAACTAACTTATTTAACAGAAACTTTCCATAGAAATGTTAAAATTTTAAATTAAATACTCAAAAGTGTGTCACGAATTATAAAATAATTGTGACATATGATGAGATGTTCGTATAACATTGTAGAAATACTAGTCTTAGGGTATGCATGTTGCGTGTGTCACCCATATTAATGAAGACAAAGATTTAATAAAAATATAAATATTATAAAAAAATATGATTGAGATATAAATTAAAATGAAAGAAAAAAAGTGTAAATTTCCAAAAAAAAAAATTATGATTGATGATGATATTGTGTCTCTCATAGTATAAGTACTGCTTTGTCATGAAATCATAAACTCATATTTATGGGTTATCTTTGTTGCTTAACTGTAGTTGTGTGTATAGGTTGCAACATAAATTTCTAATACTTTTTTGGTAAGAGTTTTATTTGTTTTTCCTTACTGCATATTTTATGAATGAATTATCGTTATGTTACCTCGTTCATTTGATGAACGATACAACAAGATAATTTTTTTTTTTTATTGATTTTAAAATTCTATTCTTTCTATCCTAATTTATGTGTCATATTTTTTTTTCTAGTCCGTCCCAAAAATGAATGTCAAACTTTCTTATTTTAGAAATAATTTAACCTTAAACCTTTTAATTACTCTTAATAAGATGATATATATCCATACAAATATTTATGGCTTGATTTAAAATCGCATGTTTCATAATGTCCCACAAAATAAAAGGAAAGTTATTATAATATGTTACATAACTCAAATAAAATAAAAAAATATACAAAATATATAATTAAAGCACGACCTATTGCTATTAATCTCAAAAAATTTGAATATTTTATTTATGTTTCCTTATCGAATTTTATAATTGGGTGTATGATTTTATGTAAGTATATATTGCAACATTTAAATATAAACTTAAGCTACATAATAGTATATATTTAATATGACTATAAATTATTGTTATTTTCGAACGTAGGCATGTCATTTTTTAACTTATTTAAAAACTTATTCTTACTCGTCCTAATGTGCTAGTAAAGTAAACCTCAATTACGTGTGCATACTTTAACTACTATATATAGAATAGAAGTCAAATAAGAAACGAATTTAGTATAACTTAAATATTAGGAATTTGTACATAGTTGAAATAAGAAAATATTTAATAATAAAAATTTATTGATTTTAAAATTCCAAATTATAGAAAATGATTAAATTATAAGTTTGTCCAAGATGAAATAAAATTTTAAAGGGTACAAAAGGCGAACGATATTTTGCTAAGGCTTTCATGCTTTTAATAGTACTAGTTTCTACGCTCGTGCGTTGCACGAATATTTCAAGTCAAGTATCTCATAATTTATACAAAAGATAATACTATATATATAAACATTTTTCAGAGTAATAAATGGAGTTAATTAATGTATATAATGAATGACCACTGATAGTGAACTAATAATTGAATTCAAAACGTAATTGGACACCAAATTTCACCACTGCTAATTCAATCTATATTGAGACCCTTTATGTATATTGAAAATACAAATATTATTCTAACATCACTAATTTCAGTTTGGTGATACAGGATATACTGTATATAGTCGAGGTCATCCATCTTTGATTGACTAAGCTATTCGCACAAGCAAAGAAGAAACTGATATATTTAAAAGCTAGGTATTTATTTTTAAAAACAATTCAATATTGAATAAAATAGTGAGTTATTTATTGTTTTCAATATTTAGGACTTCAAATTGAACTAAAATTTATTATTTGAGTATAATTGTGTATGTTATGGATTAGAGTCTAATTGATATTTGAAGTTTTCCACGAGGAAGTCGAAGTTCTTCACGAGGAACTTCTATTTAGTGTTTGTTTATTAGAAAAAGAGAAATCTAGTCCCAATAGAAAAATGTTTTGTTTTGTCCTAATATAAAATTACATTTACACCCATTATTAAGTTGCCAGATGGAAGAAATTTTAACTTAAAAGGGCAAAAAAATCAATCAATTTTTAGTTAATATTTTTCTAGTTCAACATTTAGTCTTTCAACATTCGTGCTTTTATAATAATATAGATAGATATAGATAGATGGATAGATAGATATAGATATAGATATGAATAGCAAAAGAATCATATTATACATGAGTTATTATTATGCAATCAATTAAAAAAATTACATTCGATAAATATATATATATATATATATATAATAATTTATTTAATAAGAAAAGAGTTGTGTCTTTTACTATGTTTTTCTTCGCCTGACTCTTCTACCTGAGCAAGTGCAAAATGGAGTTAAATGCACACATAATTTTCTTTTTAAAAAAAAATATATATTTTCCTTCAAGATATGGAGTTGCTTAGTGAATAGCTGGTGCTTTTTCTCAACAAAGAGGGTTCTTCGTCGATAGGGGTGGCAAAATGGTTAAAAGAAAATAGTTAATCATCCATCCATATTATCCACTAAAAAATGGGTTGGATAATGAACTTTTTAAAAATGTGTCAAACATGGATAAGAACCATATTATCCATTTCTAAATGGATAACCAATGGGTAACAAATGGATAACCAATGGGTCTAACTTTTACATTTGTAAAGCCTCAAGTTGGGGGTTTCTCAAGTTAGAGAGACTAAGAATTCTCTCAAAAGTGATCATATGCAAGAAGCCATGGATAATATCGTTACCCATATTATCCGCCGGTTAACCCCTTTTTTATCCGTATTAAATATGGGTCGGGTCGGATAATTTATCCGTTTTTATTACCCGTTTTCGATCCGAACCATATCCGACCCGACCCGCCCGTTTGCCACTCCTACTTGTCAATATGCGAATGATCATCAATTGTGATGTATAATCTTAAAACTTAAAATAACATTGTTCATCAAGAAAACTTAAATTATTAGAGGAGAAGAGGAATAGAGAAAAAATTATCTATTGAGTAAACATAAGGTCTATGGACATATGTACTTGGTTTACCTTTGGAAAGAAAGCTTGACTCGATCATTCCAGGATTATGTCTACATAATCACAATATGCTTGCTGATCAATGTGTCTTCATATAGTTATATCATTGCATGCTCCTCAACTGATAAATGATACAATAACTCTAGGACGGGAAGTTCCCTAACTTTGATTATTGAAATGAAAATTCAGAGACAATGTTAGCCTCTCATGGCACATGAAAAAACATTTTGTTTTTCACTTGATATTAGTCTTCCAGATCAGTTGGTAGCATGTCTTGCCAAATAAATTTTAAATAGTAGTTACTAATGTAAGGACACAACTATTTAGAGGAGGCACAATATAAATAATTACATTTTAATTTTTTATATAATTATTATTATTATTAAATATTAGGATATTATTAGAAGGGTAATTTGGTTATTCAACTTTCTAGTTTAGGGCTACCTACTTTTAATATAGCATAGATGATTATGGTTAAATAATAAATTTCCCAATTTTAGAAGTTTAAAGTTTAAACTGGAAAAGATGGGGGTATTGGGAGATATAACATAGCTGTAAATATGGCATAATATTATTTTGTGTTTATTTTAGGAAGTTGTATATGTTTAAGAGACTATAATAATGGTTACCTTATTTTCTACGATAGCTTTCTTAGTTAACAAGACATAGATTTTGTATATATTAACACATGATTATTCAATCGAAGATATAGAACTTCATTCTCTCTTAAACTCTTCATGGTACCAGAGCNTCGTCGTCTAGGGGTATTTTAGTCTTTTCAGCATCTTCTAGACAGACTGTACGCCTACAATTTTTCTTTACGGCATATTTTATTTTAGACTATTCCGTTCACGGTCTCTTTCTCTCTCTACATACGCGGCTATTTCTCCTCTCAGACGTGTAACATCAACATCCTCTTGCTTTTGGTGCTTTGGGTTGTTTTCTTACCATGCAAACACCTGCGTTTCACGGAGACCAACAATATATTTTGGGGTTAAACATTATCTCTTCAGGTTTTCATGGGGATTAGCAATATATTTTGGGGGTTAAACATTATCTCTCCAGGTTAGATTACTTCGACGTCCTTGTTTCTGGCAAATCTGATGTTTACTTTTAAGGTTATATTGGACAGTTTATTGAAGTGTTTAGCTATGATAGTTGAATAAATTCTGGATTACGCTATGTTTTGCTTGGGTTTTCTGTCGATATTTGTCGCTTCGCTTCTCCACTATTCACCTTTTCGTCTCTGTGCTCGTTTCCTCACAGGTTATTACTTTGTCTGATCTTTAATTTTAAGATTAGACTAGATAACTTGTTGAATTTTTCAGTTGTCTGATGTTTATTAAATACCAATTACAAAAGTTAAAAGGGATAAAAATTACCGTGTTAACTGAAGGTGACTTTCTGATGAGCAAAGTCAATGGATTACGAAGGAACAAAGATAATAACTGTATTTATATAATTAGAAGAACCCTGTATGGTAGACCGAAACTTATACAGTAGAGTATAAATAAAGTGTTGACCATTTTATTATACTAATGATTGTTGATTTTTGTAGAATTAACTTCTTATTTTGTGAAGTAGTTGTTACCTTTCAATGGATCTTGACACACTGAAGCTGAATCCTCTTGGATTAACATATGCTTTTTATGTCTCTGCTCTAGAGCTCTGTGCGAATGTTTGTGTGATTTATGAGCTGAAAAATAGATTACTGTAGCTCTTTCATACAATCTTTAATGTGCTGACTAAACTACCCTCCTGCTGATATGCGATCACCAGGCCAGACCCACTTTTCCAACCCAACCACCTTACTTTCTTCTTTCTGTTGTCATTAATTGATATAGTGCAGATTTAAGATTATATAAAGCAAAAACCTCAGTTTGCATACTCTTCTTTTAGGCTAATAAATTAAGTTTAACCAAGGTTGCTCCTTAATTACATTATTTTATTCTCTTGATTTTTTTGGTTCCGCTTTCCTGCTACTTTTGTCTCTCTGCTTGTTCGCTATAGGTTATTATTTTGCGCTTCATATTTCATCTCCTTCTTCATATTTATGTGCCTGAGTTAACTGAAAAAGTTTCTTTATTAGAAGTACTTATTATCTTTTTCTGATAGAAATATATAAAGGAGTACACAACCAAGTTGCTCTGTTTTTCCTCGGTGGATTTAATAACAATAAGAAAATCAGAGTTACTCAAGTCCGGAACTTGTTAATGGGGAAGACTTTTAGTCTTCTCTGCCTCTACTTGTTTTTCGATTCTCCGGTCTGAGAAAACAGTCTTCCCTTGATCAAATTGTGAACTATTTTACTGGTACAGCTATGTTTTAACCTGTTGTAGTCTCATGGGAATTTCTTTCTAAATGAACACTCACAATGCTATATTATTTTTTTCTTATACATCGGGTCGTAGCAGGTAAAGCTTGTTTGATTCTCATTAAGGAGTTGAAATAATCTTTCGAACGGACTCCATATGCTTCCAAAGGGAACCAATATATAAAACAATCAGGGGAAACTTTTACTGATGTATCAGCTGTCTAAACTTATCTTTTCATTAAGGCTTACTATTGTTACCTACATACTTGCCATGTTAATGTCACGACCCCAAACCGGCCCGGTCGTGATGGCGCCTCTCGTGAAGACAAGGCCAGCCGACACAACACTCACAACAACCTTTAAGCATTAAAAATTATTTTTAAGCCTTTAATTAAACAACGTTTCATAACAACTTCTGAAAATAATAATGCGGAATAAAAATACAAGCCCGACATCGGGGTGTTACTAGTCATGAGCATCTATCCTGGTCTGAATACAACGACAAGTCTGAAATAATGTACTAAATACAGAGATAGCAATGTCCGAAAGGGAGTGGTGCTGCGGATGTCATGCAGCCACCTGCTAACTCTGAAGACTCCGCGCCTGAACCAATCCACACCCGCGACCGGGTTCCGATATACCTAAATCTGCACACGAGGTGCAGGGAGTAATGTGAGTACTCCAACCCAGTAAGTAATAAGAGTAAATAAAGACTGGGCAGTAGGAAATAATGAATCCACATTCATGTTAGGCTCAATAAACACAACGGGCTTTCAAATCATAATACGAGTCAACCTCTCCTTTTAAAACCCAACTTTTAGTAAAAATCATTTTGAAATACCTTCCAGCAGTTTCAATAGGGGTTCAATACCATTTAAAAGAATAATAGCGATTAAAGGCATAATCGGCCCCTCGGACAAAGCATAGTTCGTAAAACAGCCCCTCGGGCAAAACAATATTCATAGACACTTCATAACCGGAAAATCTTGGTGGAAATAACCAAATGCCAAATCAGTGATTAGTTTCTAAACATCTCATAAAACCTAATTAAAATGAAGTTTGTTTTGAAAATATTTGTTCAACTTTCCGACAGAGGCTCAGTATATAGAAGAGTGAAAACAGTCGATAAATCAACATATTCGATAGAAACTCACTAAAAAAGGGAGTAAAATCAACAAGTTCATAAACAGGCCTCTCAGGCAAACATCACTCATTTGCATGTATATAGTTATCGCCCCTCGGGCTAGTCTCTCTGCCACTCGTGACTCAACTCTTACCAATCAGTGCTCACACTCAGCACTCACGCTCAATAGGTACTATATAGTAACCGCTGCGGCGTGCAGCCCGATCCATATATATATAATAACCGCTGCGGCGTGCAGCCCGATCCATATATATATAATAACCGCTGCGGCGTGCAGCCCGATCCATATATCGCTGCGGCGTGCAGCCCGATCCATCGCTGCGGCGTGCAGCCCGATCCATATGGGTACCCGCGCTCACTGTGGAGGTGCAGACTCCGGAGGGGCTCCTACAGCCCAAGCGCAATATTACTGCGGCGTGCAGCCCGATCCATATATATATAATCCTCACGGCCAGGCCCTTGACCTCTCTCAGTTATTAGCCTCACCATCAGAATCCCAGTCTATCTCAGTCATCAACTTCACAATTAGACTCTCGGTCTATCTCAGTCATCAACTCACGATCACTCGGACCATTAGTAAAACAGGGAACTTACCCCAAACAGTCTTTTACATTTTTAAGAAATATGGTGATAAAGCCAGATTTTTAAACAATAAGCCGGTAAAACATGACTGAGGATATGCTATCAACACATATAGTGAGGAAAAATAGTAAAATGCCCCTAAGGGTCTCAACAGGTCGGCACAAGGCCCCAAACATGGCATATAGCCCAAAACACAATAATATCAGACAGTTAACTATCAAATGCGCATTAAAGTACTCTTTCGGGATGGACTAGGTCACAATCCCCAGCGGTGCTCTATCCCACGCTCGTCATCCAGCGTGCAAGTCACCTCAAAGTAACCTAACGATGTGTAATCTGGGGTTTCAAACCCTCAGGACAGTATTTACAATCATTACTTACCTCGAACCGGCGAAATCTCTAGCTCGCGACGCCTTTGCCCTCCAAATCGGCCTCCACGCGCGTCGAATCTATCCAAAACCAGAACGAATACGTCACAATATGATAAGGGAACAAAGCCCAAGCGAAAACAACCAATAACGGGCACAAATCCCGAAATTACCAAAACCCGAGCCCCGGGCCCACTTCTCGAAAAATCAGAAAATTAACATCATCGGATTCCTTACCTCGCCACGAGTCTATGCATATCAAAATTACCAGAATCGGGGTCCAATTGACCCCTCAAATCCCCATTCTTAACTCTCTTGAGTTCAAGCCCTAACCTCCATTTTTAACCCTTGATTCCCTTAATTTTCCAGCTCTAATCCATGTATTTACACCATAAAATCATGTTTTAAGTCCAAGAATCCTTACCTCATCAAAACCCCTTGAAATCCCTCTTCAAAATCGCCCACAATGCTCCAAGTCCGAAGTGAAATGTCTATCTCTTTCAAAAATTCGCGAAGAAGAAATTAAATACCTCTGCCCAGTCACTTCCGCTTCTGCGGCATCTTTACCGCTTCTGCGGTTGCCGCTCCTGCGGCATTCCTTCCGCTTCTGCGGATATACTCTATTGCGCCCAGGACCGCTTCTGCGGTCCCTACCCGCTTCTGCGGGCTCCGCATATGCGGGCCTCCATCCGCTTCTGCGGAAGCCCTTCCATGGTTCCATTTCCGCATCTGCGCCTTTCCTACCGCATCTGCGGCCCCCTTTCCGCAGATGCGGAAATACCAGATACCAGCCATTATCAGCAATGCTGCAAGTCCAAATTCATCCCGATGGCCATCCGAAATCACCCCGAGGCCCCCGGGACCTCAACCAAAAGTATCAACACATCTTAAAACATTATTCAAACTTGCTCCAATGATCAAAACACCTCAACTAACACCAAAATTATCAAATTACATCGAATTCAAGCCTAAGTTTCTTCAAAAACTTCCGAAACACGCATTCGATCAAAAATCTAACCAAATCACCTCCGAATAGCCTGAAATTTTGCACACACATCCAAAATCACCTAACGAAGCTATAGCAACTCTCGGAATTCCATTCCGACCCTCGGATCGAAATCTCACATATCAACCGGAATTCGCCAAAATACTAACTTCGCCGATTCAAGCCTAATTCTACACCGGACCTCCAAAATCAATTCCGATCACACTCGTAAGTCACAAATCATCTAACGAAGCTAACCAAATCATAAAAAGTCCGATCCGAGATCATATACGAATAAGTCAACTCTTGGTCAAACCTTTCAAATTAGAAGCTTTCAACTGAACTGTTTCTTCCAAATTCATTCCAAATTTTCCTGAAAACCAAAACCAACAATCTATATCAGTCGCAATACATTACACGGGGCAAGTCACGCCCGAGAACTGGCGATCAAAGCGCAAAAGCTCAAAACGACCGGTCGGGTCGTTACATCCTCCCCCACTTAAACACACGTTCGTCCTCGAACGTAGGCAGAGTTGTTTTTTAAAGGCCAACCAATAGCTGAATCACCTTACCACGCATACACCCGGGGGTGATCCCACGTCACCCTATGTCACATAGGTCCGATAACACAACATAGCTAAAATTTCACCATCCAATCTAGCCCATAAGCCATAGAACCACATTCCACCTTCCAAAATCATACACAAGATCAGAACCTCACATCTCTATTCAGAATAGGCCCGAACCAGCTGTAATAACCCGTACCTGTAACCTCAGGTGCAATCATATGATGTACCACATAACTCAAACACTCAAAACGATAACTTCCGTTCACAGCAGCTGCACACAGCACCCGAATACCGGTAGAAAACCTCTCACCAACTAGGGCCTTATTCCAACACTTCTATATACTGCTAATGACAAATGAAACATGTAATAAATCGTAACCATCTCTCAGGTCAACCATCCATGAAGTCACTTCCCTTTTGGCTAATACCACGGCAGATTTTCGAGCCGAACCTCGACATTATCCTTCCAACAAGCTGAAATCAAATCCGTTCACCTCGAATCCAACACACCTCTCTGGTGACATGACACATCATTACAGGCCTAAGCCACAACTTACATAATTCTCGCGCCAATAAGAAACGGTCTGAATATCCTCAAATCACGAAAACGACCCAAACGAAATAGTTGTACCTCAAGCTCACCAATACCATCACAACACAAAGCTGAGATCCTGTCTCACACCATAGAAATAGAACACATGAATCTACCCCGAAAGGTCATATCTCCACATGGCTTCGCTGCAATGCGCGATCCTATCCAATCCCTGCTACACATGGAATACCTCAAGTCACTATGCTCGAAATTGACAGCCACGCACAATTTGACGTCTGGAACCCAAGCAAGTCATTACACCCATAGTGAAAACAAATAACATATATCACGCAACCCGATAGGAGACAACCGATACGCCGTCCGAATATATGCCACACTTCTGATACCCAATCATTCTACGTTAGATACTCTCAAACTCCCCTGTGCCCCCAAACAAACCTGAATATCACCAGTCGATCTAAAAGAAGGTGTCGCAATACCACCGAAGTGCTATCAACTTAATCACATTACCCCTTTTTCTGCAACCTATACTCTCGTCAAATCACTTCCAAATAACAATACCGATTCCTTAATCATCTGAGGCTACCCGCTGCCTAAGAGTGTTATGAAATCCCTTTCAGGACTGAACTGAAACCCCATACACGCAAATCTCGATCCTCCACAACATACCGCATATACCATACAATCCAAGAATAACAGGAAAACTTTCATCTGCCTACCGAGCCACAGACATCTACGCACTCAACTAGTCAAGAACTTCCCTTGATCCCATCTAGAAGAAAATCATTACACATCCCATACCTCTCATATTCGTAGCAAATGCACCGCTCCAGCCACGGTAGAAATCAACAAGAACTCTCTCCCAATTCCGTTTGCACAATTAAACCGTCAAGACTGAATCCTTCTAACTAGACCAAGCTAAGCAAGCCATCAAAGCCCATGAGCATTGTTGCAAAATACCTGTAAGAACCCATTACCTCGAACACATACAAAGACTTGATCATATCCTTACCATACCGATTCGGTCTACTATCAAACCACTCTATCTACCTGAATTTCCTTCTGATTCATTTTCAACTTGATGCTTCCTCTTGCTGTAGTACCACAATCTCTCAATCCCAGGCTCACTACACGAGACCCAAGCAGAAGACCACACTGTCTAGGACCCATAAGCCGCTGAATACTCTCTCAAATATTACCAGAAACATCACGCTCCCGAATACTTTAATCTGGCGAACCTCCTGCGAATCTGAATCCGTTCCCTTCACTTTCCCGATATAGATACATAGAACCCCATACTTAACATAAAAATACCAGTAATCTGAACCTCTTCCAATGAAAACACAGTTTCTAACCACGCATGCCACTTTAAAATACCCGATTGTTCCCTGCAGAATCTTGAACACATTGGAACCATTCTCGAAGTCATTCACTCTTACTCAAACTGCAAATTACCTGGCCTAACGAAAAGAACCACCCGTGCCTCATTGGCACTCCGATACCGCAAGAATGAAATCCTCATCCTAACACACCCAAGCAACTTACTGCTTTATGGACTGAGCATTCTTTACCAACAACAACTTAAGACATCCTGTGATTCTCTTTCCCCATGAAGCATAAGGTAACCTTTGCCAAAATTTTCCTTTACTCTAGCCATAGCTAATTCACTCGCATGCCACAAACTGCAACTAGCATAGCACCTAACCGTGCAATCGACTACTCACCGCAGACTCCCCCACTTGGCTCGAAGCCATAGAATCAGAATACCCTCCACAATTCATAACAACTTTACTCTATTGATGCCACGATAACATAGTGAGATTAAACTCAGTTCATTAATAAGTTGTGGAAACACAGATCATCCCGTACTGTAACTCTTCTGCAATTCTCGCATTCATTCCCGCAACAGTTAAGCCCACTCTCTTATGCGACTCGAAATTCCAAATTTCAACACATACTTTTCACTTGCACATGAAATCTCCTAATATATACATAAGGATCACACCACTTCAGAACGCTTCGCAGGAGGTAACCCACCTGCTTCGCTTCAATATAGCATTTCTGTATACCTTCCACCGCCATACACCTCACACAGCCACTTAGTCTTCCTGAGTCTGAACTCGTACCGCAACATAAAATTTACTTCACTCTCATCTGGAAACATGAAAAGATCCTTCACACGCCCCTAACTCGGGCTATACTTCGAATCACGAGGGAATTCAAACACCTAATAGTTCACCTATCATCCCGCAGATCTTCCTCGACGCTCCTAAGTCATATAGATATATCTCTCGGTACTAAAATACTCATCACATGGTTATCCAACCGTCACTTCCACTAATAGGGACAATACCGAACATATAAGTTCAAGACATTTGCTCACACAATCAGCACCTCGGTGCTCAAGCCATAGGCAAAGATCCGGCCTCAAGTCCTCCAGACTGGCCCAACATACTCACAAAGATTACATCTCGCCCATCTATCGGGGGATCACAAGCCATCAAGGCACATCTGATACTGAGCGCTCATGCGCGCATACGAACGCGCGGAAGGAGTTTTCAAGAGTTACATCTCAAGCTGAATCAAGGGCGCACGACAAGAATTCCAAGAATGCGAAGTTTTCCTAAAGGTTCTGCAGCCTCTCGAGGAGAAATACAGGCGTCCCCGTACCGCTCCGCGAGACTTTACTAAACCTGCTCATGACTCGTGAGACCTAGTAACCTAGGCTCTGATACCAACTTGTTACGACCCCAAACCGGCCCGGTCGTGATGGCGCCTCTCATGAAGACAAGGCCAGCCGACACAACACTCACAACAACCTTTAAGCATGAAAAATCATTTTTAAGCCTTTAATTAAACAACGTTTCATAACAACTTCTGAAAATGACAATGCGGAATAAAAATACAAGCCCGACATCGGGAAGTCACTAGTCATGAGCATCTATCCTGGTCTGAATACAATGACAAGTCTGAAATAATGTACTAAATACAGTAATAGCAACGTCCGAAAGGGAGTGGTGCTACGGACGTCATGCAGCCACCTGCTAACTCTGAAGACTCCGCGCCTGAACCAATCCACACCTGCGACCGGGTTCCGATATACCTAAATCTGTACACGAGGTGCAGGGAGTAATGGGAGTACTCAAACCCAGTAAGCAATAAGAGTAAATAAAGACTGAGCAGTAGGAAACAATGAATCCACATTCACGTTAGGCTCAATAAACACAACAGGCTTTCAAATCATAATACGAGTCAACCTCTCCTTTTAAAACCCAACTTTTAGTAAAAATCATTTTTAAATACCTTCCAGCAGTTTCAATAGGGGTTCAATACAATTTAAATGAATAATAGCGATTAAAGCCATAATCGGCCCCTTGGACAAAGCATAGTTCGTAAAACAGCCCCTCGCGCAAAACAATATTCATAGACACTTCATAACCGGAAAATCTTGGTGGAAATAACCAAATGCCAAATCAGTGATTAGTTTCTAATCATCTCATAAACCCCAATTAAAATAAAGGTTGTTTTGAAAACATTTGTTCAACTTTCCGACAGAGGCTCAGTATAAAGAAGAGTGAAAACAGTCGATAAATCAACATATTCGATAGAAACTCACTAAAAAAGGAAGTGAAATCAACAAGTTCATAAATAGGCCTCTCAGGAAAACATCACTCATTTGCATGTATATAGTTATCGCCCCTCGGGCTAGCCTCTCTGCCACTCGTGACTTAACTCTTACCAATCAGTGCTCACACTCAGCACTCACGCTCAATAGGTACTATATAGTAACCGCTACGGCGCGCAGCCCAATCCATATATATATATAATAACCGCTGCGGCGTGCAGCCCGATCCATATTTCGCAGCGGCGTGCAGCCCGATCCATATATCGCAGCGGCGTGCAGCCCGATCCATCGCTGCGGCGTGCAGACCGATCCATATGGGCACCCGCGCTCACTGTGAGGGTGCAGACTCGGGAGGGGCTCCTACAGCCCAAGCGCAATATTGCTGCGGCGTGCAGCCAGATCCATATAAGTATACTGCTGCGGCGTGCAGCCCGATCCATATAAATATACTGCTGCGGCGTGCAGCCCGACCCATATATATATATATAAAACTTGCTGCGGCGTGCAGCACGATCCATATATATATAATCCTCACGGCCAGGCCCTCGACCTCTCTCAGTCATTAGCCTCACCATCAGACTCTCAATCTATTTCAGTCATCAACTTCACAATTAGACCCTCGGTCTATCTCAGTCGTCAACTCACGATCACTCGGACCATTAGTAAAACAGGGAACTTACCCCAAACAGTCTTTTACATTTTTAAGAAATATGGTGATAAAGCCAGATTTTTAAACAATAAGCCGGTAAAACATGACTGAGGATATGCTATCAACACATATAGTGAGGAAAAATAGTAAAAATGCCCCTAAGGGTCTCAACAGGTCGGCACAAGGCCCCAAACATGGCATACAGCCCAAAACACAATAATATCAGACAGTTAACTATCAAATGCGCATTAAAGTACTCTTTCGGGATGGACTAGGTCACAATCCCCAGCGGTGCTCTACCCCACGCTCGTCATCCAGCGTGCAAGTCACCTCAAAGTAACACAACGATGTGTAATCCGGGGTTTCAAACCCTCAGGACAGTATTTACAATCATTACTTACCTCGAACCGGCGAAATCTCTAGCTCACGACGCCTTTGCCCTCCAAATCGGATTCCACGCGCGTCGAATCTATCCAAAACCAGAGCGAATACGTCACAATATGATAAGGGAACAAAGCCCAAGCAAAAACAACCAATAACGGGCACAAATCCCGAAATTACCAAAACTCGAGCCCCGGGCCCACTTCTCGAAAAATCAGAAAATTAACATCATCGGATTCCTTACCTTGCCACGAGTCTATACATATCAAAATTACCAGAATCGGGGTCCAATTGACCCCTCAAATCCCCATTCTTAACTCTCTTGAGTTCAAGCCCTAACCTCCATTTTTAACCCTTGATTCCCTTAATTTTCCAGCTCTAATCCATGTATTTACACCATAAAATCATGTTTTAAGTCCAAGAATCCATACCTGATCAAAACCCCTTGAAATCCCTCTTCAAAATCGCCCACAATGCTCCAAGTCCGAACTGAAATGTCTATCTCTTTCAAAAATTCGCGAAAAAGAAATTAAATACCTCTGCCCAGTCACTTCCGCTTCTGCGGAATCTTTACCGCTTCTGCGGTCGCCGCTCCTGCGGCATTTCTTCCGCTTCTGCGGATATACTCTATTGCGCCCAGGACCGCTTCTGCGGTCCCTATCCGCTTCTGCGGGCGCCGCATATGCGGGCCTCCATCCGCTTCTGCGGAAGCCCTTCCATGGTTCCATTTCCGCACCTGCGCCTTTCCTACCGCATCTGCGGAACCGCATCTGCGGCCCCCTTTCCGCAGATGCGGAAATACTAGATACCAGCCATTATCAGCAATGCTGCAAGTCCAAATTCATCCCGATGGCTATCCGAAATCACCCCGAGGCCCCCGGGACCTCAACCAAAAGTATCAACACATCTTAAAACATTATTCAAACTTGCTTCAATCATCAAAACACCTCAACTAACACCAAAATTATCAAAATACATAGAATTCAAGCCTAAGTTTCTTCAAAAACTTCCGAAAAACGCATTCGATCAAAACCCCAACCAAATCACCTCCGAATAGCCTGAAATTTTGCACACACATCCAAAATCACCTAACGAAGCTATAGCAACTCTTGGAATTCCATTCCGACCCTCGGATCAAAATCTCACCTATCAACCGGAATTCGCCAAAATACTAACTTCGCCAATTCAAGCCTAATTCTACACCGGACCTCCAAAATCAATTCCGATCACACTCCTAAGTCACAAATCATCTAACGAAGCTAACCAAATCATAAAAACTCCGATCCGAGATCATATACGAATAAGTCAACTCTTGGTCAAGCCTTTCAAATTAGAAGCTTTCAACTAAACTGTTTCTTCCAAATTCATTTCAAATTTTCCTGAAAACCAAAACCAACAATCTATATCAGTCGCAATACATTACACGGGGCAAGTCACGCCCGAGAACTGGCAATCAAAGTGCAAAAACTAAAAACGGCCTGTCGGGTCGTTACAGTTAATATGACATGGATAGCGTGAGAAGGAAAGAGATGACTTTTTTGACGAATTTCTCTCTATATATTTGCATATACTTCTGAACTTGTCGTGCTTTTGTGCGGTTGTGACTTTACCACAAAACATATTGTTGTTTTATTAATCTATAGGTTAAAGAAAGGTCATTTTAATTTGTTCTTTTAGTATCCGAATTAGGGAGTTTGTATAGGAAAGGTGAAACTTCTGGATTTTTAGCGATTTTGGCGATGTTTGAGGATCAATAAAGCTCTTTTAGAAAACAGTAAAGAAATTCTACAATCTCTACTTAGGAGAGGTTGCAGTAGGTGAAATTTTATTAGGTGAAGAAGTAATCGAAGATAAAAGTTGATTATCTTAATGGGGAGAACAAAGATTCCTGAATCATGGGGTGGAGGATTCTGCAGTCTTTATGCTTAATATTATTTTTAACAGTCGAGGAATTTTCTGTGACTTAGTTGACCCATTGGTTTAAAACTCAGTACAGTACAGCCTTCCCTCATAAAAATACAAGGTTCCTTGCAACTGGCAGAGTTCGAACTTGTAACGTCCACCTTATCTATACCTCTGTCGTTGTGTCCATAGCAGTAAACCAACACCTCGAGGGCAACTTGGGTTAATATATGCAACCGAAGTCTTCTGTTTATTTCTGAAGCAAGTTGACAAGGGGTTCAACTGCTCCAGCTTTGTTTTGATCTGTGAGCTTCATCTTGAAAGTGTTGTTGCCATTACAGTCTTACTCATATCGCATCCTGCAATTAGATATTTAGTAGCAGCATATTTTAATTAAATAATTAAAATTCTTCATCATACTGCTACAGTTCACAATGGTAACAATTCATTTACCCGTACAAGAGGCTTCAAATAATTAGGTTCATATGAAGAGCTTTAAATGGCTCTGTCTACTCAACGTCCACTCCTGTTGAGCATCCTCCTCTCTCTATACTCAAAACAAAAAAAAGAGCATCAAAAAGAAAATCAAATTTAAGGGCGTCAGAGAATACCACATTTGTCCTCATCGATTGTGTAAGGGTATCGAAGGGATGTAAATCCAGATTATACAACTTCACTTTAAAAGTTATACCACCTACTGAACTACATTAAGTAGGTTCTGACGAATTGCTATCAATGTTAGACTCTCTTGAGAAAGTGCTCTCAAGATATTCCCTTTGTTTGGTTATGCTGGTTTCTAGAAGCGCACAAACAGTGTCTCATTTCAACTGAGGGGCATGTAGTAGGGTTTCCACAGCTTCAGCAGGCAGTTGAGTGCCAAAGGCAACATCATATGTATCAAGTGCGTCTGATCGATTTCCTTCCAATTGTTGCTCAAATTCCCCAACATCAAACTGCTCATCTGACTTCCGTAGGAATTTGTCTTCAACATTTATATGGCCTTTCACTAGAAACTTCGGTTCGGCCTTATTTAAGAATGTAATACTTCCCATTGGCTCTTTACTGGAATGGATACTTGATACTTTCTGTTTCTAATTTCAGATTTGGTATTCCTTAGGTTAATTAAGTTTAATATTCAATTACGGAGGTTTCCTTAAAGTTTCTTGCATTATATGTTCATATTCTTTCGCAATACTCAGCCGCTTAGGAGGAGGAGAAGTGTCCCTCCTTAAAGTTTCTTGCATTATATGTTCATATTCTTTCGCAATACTCAGCCGCTTAGGAGGAGGAGAAGTGTCCCTCTACCGTAGACCTTCATAATGATAAAATAGTGTACTGAAGCCAACAAAGTTGGTTCATTTTTAAAAACCTTTTTTCCTGCAACAGAGAGAGCAACTTGCATCTTAAACTGTTTATCAGTATAAGCACTGTATAATTTCAATCAACCAAGAAATAATTGAAGTACAATAAAAGACACTTTTTGCTCATTAATGTGACGTCTCAAAAGTAACTTGGTTGGCGTTGCAAGAGCTGAATTTGAGGTAACAGTTTAGCCTCTATAGGTCTCAACAATGATTCACCATTCTGTGCTACATCAATGAGCAGGACTTGTGATATTTATCTTTTCGTTATGACTGACCGTTGTTACATAATTTGCCTTTGGCTGTGTACTAATCCATTTTGGCTTACTCCATTGCATTTCTTCTTATCATTTAGAAATTCCTACTATTTAGTATTAATAAAAGTAGGAATAGGTCTACCAATCATTATCACCATCTAATTAATTATTTAAAATGAAAAAACATATTGATAGTGGGATATTGTATGAAAACAACTTCAGTGCCATAGTTAATCAGTGCACATTGTCTTCTTAGGTTGAAGGGGAAGATATTTGAAAAGAAATAACAACAAGTAACATTCATTTTATGCACATAAAATAGTAGAATAAATCACAAGTTTTAGTTTCTTCATAATTTTCTTTTACTACAGATTCACATATTTGGTCTGGTAACAGAGCTTACACCAATGATTTTCTTTCTTGTCTTTACCATTCATGTTACGACAGTGATATTATACTTTCTGTAGAGAATATTTTTGCGAGTATTTTCAATGCACAATGTGTTCAACTTGATGTTGACCATGACTGCAACTTATTTTTGCCTTTGCAGAACTACTGACGCTTCTGTTACATTCGGTACCCCAAAAAGAGTTGCTCGACGTGCTTATAGGTAACCAACTATCTTATCTTTATATATTTTTAAACGCAATCTCCTATTAACACATTCTCTGTTTCTCCTGCCCGTTGTACTGCTAACCGCTAATGTTGTGCACCATTTTTGTTCCTACAAGCTGTGCTATTGTGTCTATCTGTAATGTTGTTTGACGACAGCCTGTTGTTGGTACTCACAACAGGTGCTGTATATATCGAGGTGCAGTATCTTTTTGTGCTTCCACATACTCGGTAATATAAATTGATACCCTTGCTATCACAGGTACAGCAAATAACAGCCTACTACTTTTTTTATCTACCAAATTACATTGTCAGCTACCATTATTGATATCCTGTTGTTTTCAAAATACTTATAAAGTAGTACTACTTTATCTGTACAGGTATTCTAAGACATTCTTGTGCTTGGATTGATTTATACTTTCTACCTTGCACTTTTATTGACTAAGATTATGCAACATATTTTTCAATATAAATTATGGTTTACTGATAGCATTTTTTTGTTGACGAAAAAAGGCATCATTATAGATCTTACGTCTGTTTTGTTCGCATGGTGTTATAACTCTGTAAAATGCCTGTATATATACGTCTTATCCTGCTATGTAAGTACGTGTTTGAAGATCGCCAGCTTCTGCTTGATAGGTAATACAAAGAACAACCCCTACTTTTTTTAGCTACCAGAAAATGTTTCCACTTGCCGTTATTGACGTCGTTTTGTTTCCAATATTGCAGAAAACATGGACAACACGGTTCACTTTGTGTAACTTACTGGCATGTACATTTATATTTTTGTTAGCCGGTGAAACATATTGGTGTTGTAACTGATGTAAATACCGGGTTGAAAGACTAGCAGTAAATATGACCTCCTTCTTTGGCTTGGATTTGTTTTCTTCACTCTGCTAAGTATCCAATTTTCTACGACTGAATCAAAAGAAACTTACTGGTATCCGAAGGATAACGACGCACTTCGTCCTACAGACCATAATGTTTAACAAATCGACTCACATATCTCAATACATAATTGATCAAATTGCAATTGTTCTCTATAGAAAGTAATTTATTTTCTTTATAAATTAATATAAGCTGCTATTTTTATCAAGTTTGGGTCCGGGCTCAGCACGGGCCATTATAGATTACTTTTGTCTTTGAAAAGCTACTGCAAAGAACTACCAAGTTTCTAATGCCTTTTGTTTTCTTTTCTTCTTGTTTCCTTTCTGGTTACTACTGGAATCTGAGCATGTTCTTTTTGATAAAGGGTAAAAAGAGAACTTTCTCAGAAAAACAAAGATAAACATAAAAGGAAAGAAGAGAAATTAAAAGAAAACTTTAATATTTGTGCCTATATATTAGTGCTTAATTGAAGCCAATGTTACGGCGAATAATCAGGGATTTGTAATAATTATCAATTTGACAGAAAGAAGACCCCTCTTTCACGTTTTCTCCGCGGCAAAAAATATTTACTAGGATCTCTTTGGAAAGCCATATGTAATTAACTGAGAATGTAATTACCAGTGTAATATTATGGTAATTATATAGTATAATAATTACAATAATCAATTTATTTGCCGCAATATAACTATAGTGTATTATCACTGTCATATTTGATTGGACAAGTGTAATTATATGATAAGTTGATAAATAATGTCGTAAAATACTATCTTTCATGTCAATAAAATTGTTTTCTATAATAAGTATTTGTACTAATAATTAGAAAGTAAAGCTAATAGAATCCAAAGTAAGCAATTTTCATGTGAGGCAAAATGGCAAATACATGTGTACTAGGTATTTAAACTACATGTTTTTCTTTAATCAAAATTATTAAATAATTACAAGTTGGTAACTAATATCTAAAGAATAATCAGTATCTTGATTATCTTTCAAATACCTAATAGCTCAATTTTAAAATAATTAGTAAAAATTTCAATGTAAATTCAGCTTTTTACCAATTCATATGAATATAATATGAAATCTATGATTATTTTACTTTTTAAATAATAAAAAGCCAGATGTGAGTTTAGAAGGTGTATTTTTTAATAATTATTTATGCTAATGAAATACTAGAAGATAAAGCTAGTAAAATACAAAATTCTATCTAACAACTTAGGAAAAAAAAAAAGAGCAAATATGAGGGGTTGTAAAATTATATGAAAGTATATCATAAGCAACATGTTGAAAGATTGGAATGAGAGTCCGGAACCTTTTTATTGTTTTTTTGCACTATTGTGACGTTAATAAGTGTAAAAAAAAAAGAAAGATACATTTCTATATATAACACCGAAATTTGAGGCGTTATACCTTAACAATAATTTTTGCCGTTAAGGTATAGCGCAAAGAATAATGGCGATATATCCCTTGACGATTTGTCTGCCAGGTTTAGCGTATAGAATTCATACGCTATACCTATAACGCCAAGAATTAGCATGCTATACCCTTGATTAAATAATCCCCTTCGTCTTTCCCGACCAGAACTCCTCCTCCCCATTTTTTTACTCCTTTCCATTTGTCTGGTCCCCCACCCCTTCGTTCCTAAAAAAAAAAATTGTGGGCTCCTCCCGTCACACAAAATGCTAAGAACGTAGGTCCCACATCGTACTGGAGCATCGTATTATTGTGGTTTCACTCTTTCGGACTCAAATTTTCAGCAAGTTTACTTTTCGAAAACACTAAATCGAGGTATTTCGATTTATTTTATGTCGAAAATTGTATAATAATGCATATTAGTTGATTTGAATGTGTTTCCATGTCGTTTTGTGTTTTATTTGCGAAACTTGTATGCTATATTTATCCGGACTTTGATATTGGTGTTCTAAAAAAATGTAAAATTTGAGAAATAATTTTTTTCTGTTTAATATCCGGATTTTAGATATTAGTATTTCCATGTCGTTTTGTGTCTTATTTGCAAAACTAGTATGTTATATGTATTTTTGTGAATGTTATGTGATTAAAATGTATTTGTTGTTTATATTTCGTTAAAATTATTTATTAGCGTAGTAAAATGTAGAACCTTCTAGCGTAGTAAACTGTATAGTATTTAGCGTAGAATCCCTATAGTTTAAGTATTTCTTATACTGGTAGATGAAAATATATACTTTGTACAATTAAATAATTAAAATTTAAGAATTTTAATTATAAAACAAACACACAAAATGGTAAAAATATTGAATTTGACACACATAATTATTCATGATAGTTTGGTGCTACAGGGCCTCGAATATCGAGTCTGGAACCCAATAGGTATATATACTTTGTACAATTAAACAATTAAAAATTAAGAATTTATATTATAAAACAAACGCACAAAATTATAAAAATATTGAATTTGACACACATAATTATTCATGATGGTTTGGTGCTACTGGGCCTCAACTATCGAGCCCGGAACCCAATAGGTATATATACTTTGTACAATTAAATAATTAAAAATTAAGAATTTAAATTATAAAACAAACACACAAAATTATAAAAATATTGAATTTGACACACATAACTATTCATGATAGTTTGGTGCTACTGGGCCTCAAATATCGAGCCTGGAACCCAATTGTCACGGCCCAATTCCCAAGCCCCAGCGGTGATGGCGCCTCTCGTGAAGACAAGGCCAGCCAGGACAAAACGGATACACCTCTTTTAACAATTTCTTAGCATTAATAGATCCACAACGCGTATAAGCAGTTATAAACGTGCGAACATCGACAATAGCAAAGGAAACCATCCCGACACAGCCCAAACTGGGGTGTCACAAGTCATGAGCTACTACAGAGTTACTATAAGTCTAAGAAGTAGAATATCTGATAAAATAGTCTGAAGGAACTGAAATAACATAAAATAGGGGAGTCAAGGGGGCTGCGGACGTCAACAGCTACCTCGAAGCTCCAACTCACTGCCTGCCTGTGAAGAATATCAGTGCTCAGGAACGGACTCTGCTATGCCTGAATCTGCACACATGGTGCAGGGAGTAATGTGAGTACTCCGACCCAGTGAGTAATAATAATAAATAATAACTGAAGGCATGAAAACACATAAGTGCACAAGACAATGCTATATCAGGTAGTAAATCACTTTAAGCAGTAAAACAGTAAAAGTGAAGTCTCATTTTTCTTAAAGACAGGTAAATCAGGTAAAACAGTAAATGAATAATGAATAGTAAAACTGCCCCTCAGGCCCAGTATCAATCGCTCAGTACGGTAACAGCCCCTCGGGCTCAATCTTAGTCACACAGCATAGTATCAGCCCCTGGGGCTCACTCTCAAATCACATGGGTATCCGCGCTCACTGTGGGTGTGCAGACTCCGTAGGGGCCCCTTACGGCCCAAGCGCTATATCACCATAAGGCCTGAAAGCCTTCTCACATCACACTCGAGGCCTGAAAGCCTCCTCACATATCACTCGAGGCCTGAAAGCCTCCTCACAATACACTCGAGGCCTGAAAGCCTCCTCACAATACACTCGAGGCCTGAAAGCCTCCTCACAATACACTCGAGGCCTGAAAGCCTCCTCACATCACGCTCAAGGCCTGAAAGCCTCACTCAGTCCAGAAACATCATAAGCCCCTCGGGCATAAATAAAATAATAGTTCTCAGCCCAAACAACAGTGAAATATCATTAAAATCTCAAAATTCAATTAAAGCGGCTGAGTTTGCAAAACAGTATAATTATTGGGACTGAGTTCAAATAACGTATCAAAATAGTGATAACAATCCCCGAAGGATTCAAGTAATCGGCATTAAGCCCAAAACATGGCAATAAGCCCAAATCACGATGATAACCAAATCAGCCAGTCAAATACGCGGTAAAATATCAAACGGGACGGATCAAGTCACAATCCCCAGTATTAAACAACTCCGCGCTCGCCATTAAGCGCGTGTTTCACCTCAATATAGCACTACCTTGTGCAAATCCGGGGTTTCAAACCCTCAGGATATCATTTACTATCATTACTCACCTCAAGCCGGCCAAAATCCTAGCTCGCTATGCCCTTGCCTCGCAAATCAACCTTATCGCGCGTCGAATCTTGCCAAAACCACAACGAATACGTTACAATAGGCCAAGGGAATATAACCCAATCGAAAAGACTCGAAAAACATCGAAATTCACGAAATTGGCAAAACCCGAGCCACGAGCCCACTTCTCGAAAAATCAGAAAATTAACATTACCGGATTCCTTATCTCGTCACGAGTCTATACATATCAAAATTACCAAAATCGGAGTCCATTTGACCCCTCAAATTCCACTTTGAAATACCAAATTCCCAAGCCCTAACTTTACCCTCTTTTGATGAATTTCCACAAATTTCCACGTTAATTCTACCATTAAATCACGTATTTAGGTCAAGGGACTCACCTCCAATCACACCTAGTCGAAATCCCCTTCAATTTCCGTCCAAGAGTCTCAAGGTCGATCAAAAATGGTGGAAATGAACTTAAGCTCGCGGAACAAAATGAGCTTTAAAACCCTTCTCTGAACAGTGATTTTCGCATCTGCGGTTCCTTTACCGCATTTGCGGCTACCGCTTCTGCGGTTATACCTCTGCTTATGCGGATCTTCATTAAGTCCACGACCGCTTCTGCGGTCATCTCTCCGCATTTGGGGATCCCGCTTCTGCGGATACCTGTCCGCTTCTGCGGAAATACCAAGGCCACGCCAATTCGCTTCTGCGACTCATCTACCGCATCTGCGGCATCGCAGATGCGGCCCCAAGCCCGCACCTGCGGAAATAGCAAACCTTCCAAGAACTCACACCTGCGTACCTTCCTTCCGCACCTGCGCAACCGCATCTGCCGTTCCTTTTCCGCAGATGCGGAAATAAACCAGGCACACCAGCAATCTCATAAGTCCAAATTTCATCCCGATGGCCATCTGAAATCACCCCGAGGCCCCCGGGACCTCAACCAAAAGTGCCAATCCATCCTAAAACACCATTCAAACTTGCTCCAATCATCAAAACACCACAAACAATACCAAAACCATCAAATTACATCGGATTCAAGCCTAAGTTCTTCTAAAACTTCCGAAATACGCATTCGATCAAAAACCCTACCAAAACACCTCCGAATGACCTGAAATTTTGCGCACACATCCCAAATCACCTAACGAAGCTACAGCAACTCTCGGAATCCCATTTCGACCCTCGGATCAAAATCTCACCTATCAACCGGAATTCGCCAAAATACTAACTTCGCCAATTCAAGCCTAATTCTACACCGGACCTCTAAAATCACTTCCGATCGCGCTCCTAAGTCACAAATCATCCCCCGAAGCTAACCGAATCATCGAAATTCACATCCGAGCCCTTTAAATCATAAGTCAACATCCGGTTGATTTTTCCAAACCAAATCTTCCATAAAGAGACTAAGTGTCTCATTTCCCTCTTATATGAAGCATGAAGAAGCAGAAAATGGGGAAAATAGGGCGGTAACTCACATGACGGCGGGCCGGGTCGTCACATCCTCCCCAACTAAAACAAACGCTCATCCTCGAGCGGGTCAAGAAACATACCTGAAACCTCAAACGGGTGAGGATATCTGCTCCGCATCTCCTGCTCGGTCTCCCAGGTAGCCTCCTCCACGGGCCGACCTCTCCATTGCACTTTCACCGAAGCAACATCCTTTGACCTCAACCTCCGAACCTGATGATCCACAATGGTTGTTGACTCTACATCATAAGTCAAATCATCATCCAACTGAACCGTGCTGAAGTCCAATACGTGGGACGGGTCCCCAACATACTTTCGGAGCATAGATACATGAAATACTGGGTGCACGCCCGACAAGCTGGGTGGCAAGGCAAGCTCATAATCCACCTCCCCAATCCTCCTAAGTACCTCAAAAGGCCCAATAAACCGCGGACTCAACTTCCCTTTCTTTCCAAACCGCACAACACCCTTCATGGGCGAAACCTTCAGCAAGACCTTCTCACTAACCATATAAGACACATCTCGAACCTTCCGGTCCGCATAACTCTTCTGACGCGACTGAGCTGTACGAAGCCTCTCCTGAATCAGCTTCACCTTCTCCAAGGCATCCTGAACCATCTCTGTCCCCAATAGCCTAGCCTCGCCAGGCTCGAACCAACCAACAGGAGATCTACACCGCCTCTCATACAACGCCTCATACGGAGCCATCTGAATGCTCGATTGATAACTGTTGTTGTAGCCAAACTCTGCAAGCGGCAAAAACCCATCCCAAGAACCTCCAAAATCCATAACACAGGCACGCAACATGTCCTCCAATATCTGAATAGTACGCTCGGACTGTCCGTCCGTCTGAGGATGAAATGTTGTGCTCAACTCCACCTGAGTACCCAACTCGCGCTGAAAAGTCCTCCAGAACTGAGAAGTGAACTGAGTACCCCTATCTGAGATAATAGACACTGGAACACCATGCAATCGAACAATCTCCCGGATAAAGATCCCTGCCAGCCGCTCCGATGAATAGGTAGTACATACTGGAATAAAGTGCACGGACTTGGTCAGCCGATCCACAATCACCCAAATCGAATCAAACTTCTTCAAAGTCCGAGGGAGACCACTCACGAAATCCATAGTAATCCTCTCCCACTTCCACTCGGGAATAATCATCCGCTGAAGTACGCCACCCGGTCTTTGATGCTCATATTTCACCTGCTGACAGTTGAGACACCGGGCCACAAATCCTACAATGTCTTTCTTCATTCTTCTCCACTATAGTGCTATCTCAAATCCTGATACATCTTCGCGGCACCCGGATGAATGGAATACCGCGAGCTGTGGGCCTCCTCCAATATCAACTCCCTAAGCCCATCCACATTGGGCACACAGATCCGGCCCTGCATCCTCAACACACCATCCTCACCAATAGTCACGTCTCTGGCATCATCATGCTGAACCCTGTCCATAAGGACAAGCAAATGCGGATCATCATACTGGCGCTCTCTGATGCGATCATATAAGGAAGACCGAGAAACCACACAAGCCAACACCCGACTGGGCTCCGAAATATCTAGTCTCACTAACCGATTGTCCAAGGCCTGAACATCAACTGCGAAGGGCCTCTCCCTAACTGGAATATACGCCAAACTCCCCATACTAACTGCCTTTCGGCTCAAAGCATCGGCCACTACATTGGCCTTCCCCGGGTGATACAAAATGGTAATATCATAATCCTTAAGTAACTCTAGCCACCTCCGCTGCCTCAAATTAAGATCCTTTTGCTTGAACAAATGCTGAAGACTGCGATGATCGATGAATACCTCACAAGATACGCCATACAAGTAGTGCCTCCAAATCTTTAAAGCATGAACTATAGCAGCCAACTCCAAATCATGTACAGGGTAGTTCTTCTCGTGGGGCTTCAACTGACGAGAAGCATAAGCAATAACTCTACCCTCATGCATCAATACACATCCAATCCCAACTCTAGAAGCGTCACAATATATAGTATAAGAACCTGAAGCTGATGGCAAAACCAATACCGGAGCTGTGGTCAAAGCTGTCTTGAGCTTCTGAAAGCTCTCTTCGCAGTCGTCCGACCATACAAATAGAGCACCCTTCTGAGTCAACTTGGTCAAGGGCGATGCAATAGAGGAAAATCCCTGAACAAACCGGCGATAATAACCTGCCAAACCAAGGAAACTACGAATCTCTGTGGCTGAGGTCGGTCTGGGCCAACTCTGAACTGCCTCTATCTTCTTCGGGTCGACCTGAATACCCTCGCTGGACACCACGTGCCCCAAGAAAGCCACTGAACTGAGCCAAAACTCACACTTGGAGAAATTTGAATAAAGTTTCTCCTCCCTCAATCTCTACAATACAACTCGCAAATGTTGCGCGTGCTCCTCCTGACTACGCGAGTACACCAGGATATCATCAATAAAAACAATAACGAACGAATCCAGATAAGGCCGAAATACATTGTTCATCAAATGCATGAACGCTGCTGGGGTGTTGGTCAGCCCAAAAGACATAGCCAGAAACTCATAGTGCCCATATCTAGTCCTGAAAGCAGTCTTCATAATATCTGAATCCCTGATCTTCAACTGGTGATAGCCCGAACGGAGATCAATCTTGGAGAACACCCTCGCTCCCTGAAGCTGGTCAAATAAATCATCAATGCGAGGCAGGGGATACTTGTTCTTCACTGTTACTTTGTTCAATTTCCTGTAGTCAATGCACATTCTCATGGTGCCATCCTTCTTATTCACAAACAGAACCGGTGCACCCCACGGTGACACACTAGGCCGAATGAACCCCTTATCTAGGAGTTCCTGAAGCTGATCCTTCAATTCCTTCAACTCCGCTGGTGCCATATATATGGCGGAATGGAAATGGGTTGAGTGCCCGGCACCAGGTCAATACCAAAATCAATATCCCTGTCCAGGGGCATGCCCGGCAGGTCTGCAGGGAAAACATCGGGAAACTCCCTCACAACTGGAACAGAATCAATGCTAGGAGTCTCGGCTCCAACATCCCTCATGAACGCCAAATATGAAAGACAACCCTTCCCAACCATACGCTGGGCCTTTAGGAATGNACTAAAGTAGTAAAGGGTTGGGGTAAAAGTTTTAAGGAAAATTTGTAAAAGGTATAAAGTTACATTAAGACTAACAACTAAGTGGTTTAAGAAAGTTTAGGTAAAGTGGTAAAGTACGTACGGGTACCCCGTTTTAACCGTTTTACGGTTTTTTTTAGTTTTACGTTTCGTAACTTTAGTTAGCGTTTAAATAAACGGTTTGTAAAAAAAAGTTAAAAAAGAAAATAACGAATTTACTTTACTTATATTAACTAACCGAAAACGTTTTACTAAGGGACGGTTTACGTTTAACCGTTTAAACCCTTTAAACAAAACTTTTTTTAAGGTTCGTTTTAAACCCGGGGTTTAGTTAAGGTACGCGAAACGAAAGTAAATAAGGTCCGAGTATTATACCCTTTCGTACGACTTTGTCTTGCCACGGTTAGTCGTATACGAATTACATACGCTATACCTATAACGACCACGAATTAGCATGCTATACCCTTCGTATTAAATAAATACCCCTTTCCGTCTTTTCCCCGTACCCACGAACTACCTCCTCCCCCACTTTTTTTTACTCCTTTTCCACTTTGTCTGGTCCCCACCCCTTCCGTTCCTAAAAAAAAAAACTTAGTAGGGCGTCCTCCCGTCACACAAAATAGCTAAGAACGTAGGTCCCACATCGTACTGGAGCATCGTATTATTGTGGTTTCACTCTTTCGGACTCAAATTTTCAGCAAGTTTACTTTTCGAAAACACTAAATCGAGGTATTTCGATTTATTTTATGTCGAAAATTGTATAATAATGCATATTAGTTGATTTGAATGTGTTTCCATGTCGTTTTGTGTTTTATTTGCGAAACTTGTATGCTATATTTATCCGGACTTTGATATTGGTGTTCTAAAAAAATGTAAAATTGAGAAATAATTTTTTCTGTTAATATCCGGATTTAGATATTAGTATTTCCATGTCGTTTTGTGTCTTATTTGCAAAACTAGTATGTTATATGTATTTTTGTGAATGTTATGTGATTAAAATGTATTTGTTGTTTATATTTCGTTAAAATTATTTATT
>NW_017672775.1:115721-118781 GCF_001879085.1 Nicotiana attenuata | reverse complement strand
AACTAAATATTATAACATAAACTCATTGATAGTTAGGCACACTAGAAGAACACCCACCACGAGCTTGATTACTATTGCCACCCAAACCAGCCGAAGGACATTTTCGACGGTTGTGTCCTATTTGCGAGCATATACCACATCTGCGCGCATAAACGGTATCACTAACATCCATTTGGTTTTGTATACGCGTTCCCTTGTGCACTTGTATTCGACGCAAATAGGACTTGTTACACACCATTTTAAATGGTTCAGGCGGCCAATAATGCTTAGCACCCACTGGCTGCAACTGCCCACTATATGTGTTTAGGTACTTGGCAGCACTATATTGTGATCAAAATAGTTGGTTATACCTAAACCAACATTTTGAAAGCACTTGATGGCATGTGAGCAAGGCATATGGTAGATGGACCATTTCCCACAAGAGCATAACCTTGTAGATTCATTTACAGTATGTACATTATTCCCCTGATTTTGATGGATAGCGGTGCGAACTTCAAAAACATTTCTTTCGTTATCATACTGCAAAAATGAATGCCAATGTGCTCGCCGTCTGTATTTCTCAAATCTCTTCATCGGCACTGGCATAAATTCAACACCTTTCCACCAATGACGTTGCAGCTGCAGACCTTTCAACAAACCTCTCCGCCATATGCTTGAACGACATCCGCACCATGGCTGTGACAGGCAATCCTCTTGCCGGCTTCAATAACCCGTTGAAAGACTCTGACACATTTGTAGTCAGAGTACCCCATTCGTCTGCCACCATCCACATGCAAGTCCACTTTTTAGGGTCATGTCGCATTAACCAACTATAGGTTGCCTCATCTTCTTGCATGATAGATTCCATGTGCCTCCGGAATTTATGATGTTGGTGGTCTGTTGCTGCCATCCACATCAAATCATGCAGATCCTTGTTGGGATATGCCTTCTGGAAATTGGCTTTAAAGTGCCTAACACAGTAACGGTGGTAGGCATAAGGTTCTTGCCATGCAGGCAAGTTCTCCACAAAACTTAAGATACCACCATGCAGATCAGATATTAGACAAATACCAGAACGCTGTTTGACAACGTGCTCTTTCAAGTGGTTCAAAAATAGCATCCATGTCTCTTGGCTTTCATTGGCACAAACAGCAAAAGCTAGAGGAAATATCTGTCCATTAGCATTTATTGCCACGGCTATCAACAGCTTGATATCGTACTTTCCATAGACATGAGTGACGTCTATGGATATTACGGGGCGGCAATGCAAAAAACCATCAATTGCTGGTTTAAACGCCTAGAACACGTAATTGAATATATATTCTGGTTTACCCGAACTCCGCTCAAGCTTCCATTCAACAACCGTCCCGGGGTTAAAGTGCTGCAGTGCGGCCATGTACCTGGGGAGAGCTGCAAATGACTTATCCCAGTTACCATAGACTATTTCAAACGCTCGTTTGCGTCCGAGATATGCCTTTCTTTTGGTAATGGTATGGCCATGTTCCTGGTGGACTGATGCAATGCACTCTTTGATTTTATACCTTATGGACGCTTCGATGTGTGGAATAAGGACAAGAGAAATCAAGTCAATATCCAAGTTGAAGTGATTCCCGTTGAATGTGTCTATTTCGCATGTGTGGAAGGGAATATATTTACCCACTTTCCACAGACCTGTCTTCTTCTTGCTCGCACGCAACATCTAATGACATGGCCAAAACCACCTGCGACAAACAACCTTGTATACAACCGGACTTGAATCCCATACCGTCATCTCACGACACTCTTTTACGTTGTGCATTTTACAAGCCTTGCTTACGCGCGCTTTATCAGGAAAAAGCATGCCCTTTGCCAGCACCGTTCGTCTAGACTCATCCCACATTTCTGTCCGAATTTCATCAAAATCCCTTGTGAGAGCTTCCACACCCGGCATGCTTGGCAAGTTATCAAGGTAAGGAATATCCCTTGAATGAAACGGCACTTGGGACTCGTACACTCTTCGTCTAGGGGGGTGGAGCATACTCTCTCGTCAAATCAGGTCTTTCCTTCTCATCCTCCTCATCACCATCCTCACAAGGAAAGGGTGTCTCGTCTCCAGATTCAGCAGCATTGTTGTCGTAATCACTGTTCTCTTCCTCACTCTGTACATCTTCCAGATCCCGATTTAATACGTAGTCTTCGGGCAATTGAGTTAGTACATGTGGTTCAACTTGCTCGTTTTCACTACACAATCAACAAAATAATAAGCTACTAAAATTAATAAATACTTTCCATATAGCTGTATCACTTCACTTACAAGTCGTAATGTGATGAAATTCCATGATGGACATTTTCATTCATGTGATGACTCACGATTGGGCCACCATGATCCAACACACCAAAACTATGCTTGGGTTCATAATTTGTAAAATTCATATCCGGTCGGTACCCCCTGTTAAATGTATGAGCGTTAATACAAATTTAATACAACAAAAATGTACATCGTAACACAAAGGAAAATTGAAGTTTACCACTCGTCTTGTGAATTTTGTAAAGCAGGCGGTGATAAGTTTATATCAAGGAAACTCTTTCATCCGGAACCTGTCCGGCAAAAACTGCTCCAGAATAACCATCCGATGACTGGGGGTTATCCCTACTACGCGCAACCTTATTGTTGGGAACGTCTTTGACCTTGACGTACATATCCAACATTTTGATTACAAGAAATTCTCGGTATTCATCCGGAGTCCTCAGAAAATTCCTCAAAGTTTCATCATCGTCGATGTTTAACTCAGAGTAAAAAAGCAACCCCTTGCGGAGTGACGGAATACAGATATATTCCGGTTACTTTAAGTATCACTGAACGTTTTTGATGCTTTATACGTCAATACCACACAAGAGGGGGGGGTGATTTGTGTGGTACCCAATTTTGCGCTCTAGAAGAACCTGGTTCTTCTAGGTATACTAACTCTACTGTTTGCAGAATAATAAGTACATAAAATAAAGAACACAGAGATTTTTACGTGGAAAACACCTGGCTCAAAAGGTGAAAAAATCACGACCTACTACTCAGTAGGATTTTCCCAAACTTCCACTAAAATCACT
>NW_017672775.1:58701-107203 GCF_001879085.1 Nicotiana attenuata | reverse complement strand
CTCTTCTCATAGGCTTCTATCAAGCTTGATTCTTAACCGTACCTATAGGCTCGAAATCATTAGGCATCACACTTTATCCCTTCGAATTCACTAGGACCGTTGCTAAGAGCCACCCGCTCTGACTAGGTCCCGAATATAATCAACTCCGAGGCTCCACTGGCATATGAACACCCATCTCAATGAAGCATCGACCGAATCCCTTCCCTTAAAACCCGCATCTATACAAGGCATGAATCTTGAATCCTTCCCCAAGTTTGAACATGAGCCAATAACGCCAACCATAGCACACCTTTAACAATTTTATTTGCTCAATTTACCACTTATGTTCTTTTCCTACAGCTGGAATAGCTCATCAATATGCTAATAACCCGAAACCTCGCAAGTAGATAACCATACAACCCAATCGTAGGCGGTGGGACTCTCCCGCTTAGCTTGAAGATACTGTTACATAACTCTAAAATTCACTAGGATTCCCTATCTCTTATTGACATGACCATGCGCATCGACCGCAAATTCCTCGGGATCTTTCTGTAAAACCCCCTCTTTATACTCTGAATCATCAACCACATTCGCACGACCGATCCCCTTTGCGGTATCACCAATAGAATACTTTGCAAAAGCTTCGCCAACCACGCGACCGCTAACCTGCTCACAGGGAATAACCCCCCTGAGGAACACACTCTCTGACATCTTCCAACGTCGCTGCACGGGGTACAATCACTGCGGCATCAATGACCCATCCTAAGTCTGAGCTCACTCTCTAGCTGCACCAGTCCCTTCACTCCTCGTGAACATCAATTAAGTGTGCGGCAACATCTTTCCAATTCAAAGTTAGGTTGTATCCTTCTTCATTTTTAGTAGCTCCTTTCCGTTATACCAAATCTCATGCCGCATAATAGCTCATACTTTAGATTAATCTGAAGGCCAAAATCACCAATCACTAAAATCCCCAAATCATTCCAAACTCTCCCACTTTGGCGAAACTCACCCCTTTAGTCGACTTCTCGGCCTTTGCTTCTTATGCCTGGCCTTCTAGAAATTCTAACCACCACTTGACACTCTCCACATGTCCTTCCTCATCCTTTGCTGCTCAGTTGTTGCCTTAAATGAGATCTATCTCTGTGGCACTTGGCCCACATTTGCTGATAACTTTAAGCATTTTCGAAGATCATCTTCCTCATACCGTCGACATTAGAAACATTGATTCAATCCTGAACTACCGCACCCTGCGATATCTGGCAGCCGCATTTTCAATATTACTTCACAATAGCTTATCCCAAGGGCGAATTGTAGAAGATCATAACACCGGCAAACTTAGTACATTCAATAGGGACCACTACATCTCATCATAGGAGAAAACTCTACCACGCTCGCAAATACCAAATCTCATTACTCCATCAATCCCCAAATCTGCACATTCTTAGTTCGATTGCCTTTCCCCTGCCGGAAGTAAAATACTGAATCTCTAGATTATGCATCGAGTAAACTTCCCTTCAAGTCATTCACTGCCCCGACACGTAGGCAGATGTCCTACCATCATATCAATACTGCGGAACAATAGTTTATAGCATCATGGCAACTTGTGCCTAGCCTTAGAGCCCTCAGAAGTACCGCTACTGGGCTGAAACAATAAAATATCCTTCTACAAAGCAACGATAATAATCCGATCAGCTATACCGGGAGAAACATCCCGTATCACATTTGTGGTACCATTACGGTTCTTCAATTCTTGATTTATAACAAGCGGTTCGCGTCGTGTAGGATTGAGTAGGGACGAATTAAAGGCATACGCCTCCAAGGATCGAATCGCACGAAAAGGAATCAAGAAGGGAAGTACTCCTAACAGTCCTGCAGCCTCCCGAGGATAAGTACAGGCGTCTCCGTACCGATCTGCGAGACTCTACTAGACTTGCTCATGACTCGTGAGACCCTAGGAACCTAGTGCGGTGATACCATGTTGTCACGACCCAAATCCACTAAGGGTCGTGGTGACGCCGGACATCGCTGCCAGGCAAGCCAATCAAACTACTTAATCAAATTCTCATTTAAATATTTCCGAAAACACTTCTTTTATACATTTAAAACAATACATAGTAAGTTCCTCCGAATAAATAATGAAACATTTAACAACCTTTAAAATTTATGAATAAACCAAAATACATCCCAGAACCCGGTGTCACAAGTACATGAGCAATATCTAAGAAATAATATAATACAACATCAGTCCGGAATACAGTGGAAAGAAAGTAAATACCATATACTAGAAGGGACTATACTAGCTGCGGGCCGCCTCGAATAATGCAGCTCACCTAGTCCCCGAATCATCCGTGCTGCTACGCTCAGTAGGCCACTAGGGTTACATATACATGTGCAACAAAAATACACAGAAGTGTAGTATGAGTACGAAAACAACGTGTACTCAATGACTATCCCGTCTAATCTCGAAGAAGTAGGGACGAGATGGTCAACTTCGACACTTACTAATGGTCCAATAATGATGTCAATAATTCATTAAATCGTGGACTCTTATAAAAATGATTTTTAATCCAATAGGAGGAAACAAGTAAACAATTATTTCTTTTATAGGGAGTTTTCCCAAAATTGCTTTTCTATCCAAATATTCTCAAGCCATGAAGAGGCAATAACAACTTCAATAAGTTCAAGGCAGCAATACAAGCATGCGCAAATAACACCGTGGTACGTACGGCCCGATCCAACAGAAAATAAACTGTGCACTGCCGATGGTCGAACGGCGCGAACCATAGATGCATTTATTACCCCGCTCGCGAACTATCTATGCGACGCGATCAACATAAGAAAACAATCACCCTGCTCGCGAACCATACATGCGACGCAGGTACACATAGAAATACATGCTCAGATAGCCAATCAAGAATTTATCGGGGAATATTTATTCAAATAAAAGCTACTTTCTCTTTTAACAATTTAAGAAAATGAAGTTTAATCCTTTTTGAAATTACTATTAATTCAATGTGGTTTAAGCAATTCGAGCTGTCAATAAGTTTACAATTCATCCAAGTATAGCATGCTTTTGGGTCCTAGACTACCCGGACAATAGCATAATAGTAGCTACGCACGGACTCTCGTCACCTCGTGCGTACGTAGCCCCCACAAATAGGAGCACATAACCAATTAATTCACCTATGGGGACAATTCCCTCTTACAAGGTTAGAAAGGAGACTCACCTCGCTCCGAAGATCCATAACCGGCATTCCACGCCCTTCCGAAGACTCGAATCGATGCACAACGCTCCCAAACTAGCCAATAATTATATAAACCCATTAATATATGTTTAATCACTCATTATAGTCCAATTTATAACAATTCCTAACCCCAAACGAAAAGTTGACAAAATTGCCCTCGGGCTCACGTGCCCGGATTCCAGAATTTTCTGAAGATAAAGTTTACCCATAGCTTCACGAACTCAAATATATAATTTTCTCTAAATTTCATACCCAAAATCATGGTCAAAATCCAAGAATACTAATTTTCTAGGTTTTCCCTCAAACCCTCAATTCCTACCAATTTACATGCTAAAATCCCTACAAAATCAATATATTTAACTCAAGATAGGTGGGGTTAGCTTACCTTATCGATGATGATGAAACACCCCACTTGAAGCTCTCAAAAATCGCCCATACCAAGAGAAAAATGGGTGAAATGAACTCAAACCCCGATTTTAAAACACCCTTCTGCCTCCAGCAATTTTCGCACCAGCGGTCCTATGACCGCTTCTGCGGTTCCGCAGGTGCGATCACTCAACCGCATCTGCGGTCCTTCCCAGGACCCCTTATTTCTGCTTCTGCGACTTCTCCACCACAGGTGCGGTCCCGCATCTGCGGAAATATGACCGCATCTGCGGTCCCTTCTCTTCTAGCCCAAAACCACATCTGCAGCTCCTTCTTCCGCAGGTGCGGTCCTGCTTCTGCGGCACCCTGACCGCATCTGCGGTCCCTTTGCTCCGGACCAAAATTCGCACCTGCGGCCTCCTAGCCGCTTCTGCGGCTCCGCACCTGCGGCCCCTTTCTCGCAGGTGCGGTTATGACAGCAACTAGCAAGATCAGCCATTCCAAAATCTCATTTCCAATCCGTTAACCTACCGGAACTACCACCGACCGACCCCCCCCCCCCCCCCCCCGGGGACCCCCAGACATTCATACCAACCAGTCCCAAATCACGTTACGGACTTGCTCGAGGCCTCAAATCACATCAAACAACGCTAAAACCATGAATCAACCTCCAATTCAAGCTTTAAAACTTAAGAACTTCAAACTTCTACTTTCGATGCCGAAACCTATCAAATTATAACCGATTGACCTCAAATTTTGCACACAAGTCATATTCGACATTACGGACCTACTCCAACTTTCGGAATCGGATTCCGACCCCGATATCAAAAAGTCCACTTCGGTCAAATTTCTCATAAACCTTCAAATTTTTATCTTTTGCCAAACGACTCCAAAATGACTTACGGACCTTCGAATTGACTTCTGATCGCGCTCCCAACTCCAGAATCACCATACGGAGCTGTTCACGCACTCGGAATCCCAAACGGACATCGATAACGCTGAAATGCACTTCAAGCCAAACTTATGAAATTTCTTCCAAAATGCTAACTTCCACAATAGACGCCAAAACGCTCCCGGGTCATCCAAAACCCGATCCGGACATACGCCCAAGTTCGAAATCACCATACGAACCTGCTGGAACCTTCGGATCCCGATTCCGAAGTCGTTTACTCAAAATTCCAATCTTAGTTGATTCCTTCAACTTTAAGCGTTCAAAATAAGAATCCTCTTCCCAATTCAACTCTGAACTTCCCGAAATTCAATTCCGACCACGCGTACAAGTCATAATACCTGAAATGAAGCTGCTCATGGCCTCAGACTACTGAACGACGCACTAGGGTTCAAAACGACCGGTCGGGTCGTTACAGTTTCTTTGTCTCATTTTTAACTCAATAAGCACTAATTCTTAGCATTAAAATAGAACCTTTTTTTTTAAGCATTGGTTGCTTTAGCATATCCGTAGGGAGTCCGAATCAAAAGTGTGTTCAATGAGGAGAAGTTAGCAGGTGACCCTTTTTGCCAACTTATATGTATGATAGATGCCACTGTTAATGTTGGAAATGGTCAGGAATTGCTTATGTACTTCTGACAATTTTTTGACAAGGCTGAATAAAATCATATCATATCTCCTATTGAATGAAAAAATCGCACTTTGTAAGGGAAGAAGAATAACTCGACGATAAGAATAGTAGTCAAGGCTGAATTCTGAAGGCAAAAACAGTCTTTCAATAAAGCACTAGAAAGATGAAAAGGAATATTTGCTTCGTGCAAATAGCAGAGAAGTAGTAGGAAGCATTAATTGAGTAAAAAGTTTACGTTCCAAAACCAACTTCTTTTAAAATCGTCTTCTCTTTCATGCTTTCCTCGCAAATCGAGCCATTACTAAAGCAGAGAAAAGCTTTAATTTATAGCCCAAGCACTTGAAACAGTTCATTAACACAATTCCGTTGAATCTGAGATTTTGCTTTAATTTCTGGAATCTGCATGCATGTTGAATATCTGCATCTTACGCAGATGATTCCCTTTTCAAAAGGATAAGAAAAAAAGAAAGAGAGAGAGATGTGTAAGTAGGAAAGAAAATGAAGTGTGTTTCTATTTCTGCATTTGTTATGTTGGTGTGTTTCAATGACTTGCAGCTGGCAATGCATTGGGGGTGATTCAGTAACTTTATCGTACTTAGCGCAATAAAAAAGACTGATGATAATATACTTTCTCTGTTCCAATTTATGTGGTCTAAACTCTAAATTAAAGTAAGTTATAAATAGTTGCGTGACTATGAATCATCTCATTTAAGAGTAAATTAACATTTTAAGGTTAAATTGTACTAAACATAAAAAGATAACATTTTTTTTTGGAATGACTTAAATGAAAGAGTGTCATATAAATTAGGACGGAAGAGATATGGGAAGGGTTTAACTTTTATGGATTGATAATGTAAAAATATTCATACAGCCAGGTTAATTATCTGTATGGTAACCACAAGTATTTATCAAGATAAGTATTAGTAATAATTGGCAAGCTAATAAAAAAGTAACTAAGAAATTATTACAAGTTAAACTAAATTGATAGTACGAGAAAAATCCTTATAAAGTCACAATGTTAATGTATATATTACTTAAATCTACTGTAAGGAAAAAGATGGATACCTAGCACTGCACACACACATATACATTTATGTATAGGCTCTTCTTCCAAATTACTAAACAAAGACAGGAGAGAAAGAGAAACATGACCGACCGTTTAAATATAAGAAGACACTGGAAACGACATAAATTAAAGTGCATAATAATGCGTAACGCCTTTATTCTGAATGAAGAAATTAAAATGGAGTTAAAATAAAATAATTGGCAATTGGAAGTATAGAACAGAGAAAGAGAAAAGGTATCAAAAGGAAAGGAAAGAGCGAATGTGATGCTTTTTTCCTTCCCGAAAATCCTAAATTTGGTTTTACTAGCAGAGATCTGCATCTTCAAACAAGGACCACATTAACATACACAGTTTTTTCGATCGCTTGACCCATCCCTAGCTCTACCCTTTCACAAAATTTGAATCACCAAACTATATACACATGCTCCCATCTTTTCATGCCCCTCATTCTTTTCTTTTCCCATTTGCTACTTTTCCATTTACAAACTTTCAATAAATAAATAAATACAATTAGAGCAAATACAGAGAGCACTATACGCGAATTTAGAATCTACAATCAGTATGTTTAAAATGAGTCTGATCTAATTATATATATATATATATATATATATATATATAGACAAAAAAGAAAAGCAATGACTGACCATTGTACACAGTACTTGTTTTTAGATCATCTCAAGAGCAACCTATTTATTGCTTGTTTGCATGATCATGACACAGTAGCCTTAGTTTTATTAACATAACGGGGAAATATTAGTAAGATAAATAGAATGGAACATGATAATTAATATGCTGGTAGACTATAGAAGTTATACATTCTTGAAATGACAACACCGTTTGCAGTACGTAATTCAGACCTTTTTATCCGGGAAACAGATGAAAGACTGGTATCAATGGAATTCGCACTTCATTCAGACAATTACTTCTTCTTCACTGTATATATGGCTGTGTATTTATTTGAGTATCCTATGAAATGTTCAATAATATTATTTAATGACGTACTATATTTTGTTGTCGTGATCTTCCTTCTTAGCATTATTTATAGCTAGGCTCATGTAAAACTAGCTAGCTCAGCTCTTCTTCTTTTTTTTTTTTTTTTTAACTTTTAACCACATTTAGGTGACTTAGAATTACATGCATAGATCAAATAAAGTGGTTCATTAACTTTACTAGTCAAAAAACAATCGGAACGAATTTCGGTTTATTTCCAGTACTAACATGTGAGACAGGAAAAGGAAAAGCCCGATGTGCTGTTCTTCAGAAAGAATTTATACCACAAATTTGGTTAAATTATAATTGTCGTACAATTTAGGTTTATAAAATCATTCCACCTTTGCTAAACTATCAATTAATTAAGTTCATCACAATTGCAAGTACGATAGACATGTTGAGTAGAAAAGAAACTCAAATACTTAATAAGCACTACAAGGATGGTACTTATTAAACACAATGAATACTACAACTTAATATTTATAAGCGAAGGTACAAGACAGAGATTTGCAATTCTGCTGCTTTGGTTCCTTTGCCATTACTACCTTTTTGTTTTACACATCATAGACTTGGCCTTTAAGTTACATGTAAATTTTATTTAGTTGCGTAAATGAAATTATAAGTTTTAAATTAGAAAGTAGTTGTTACAATATTTTTTTTGGAATATCCGTGTTGATGGCTGAACTATGGGTTTTTCTATTTGAATTAAATTGGTTAAGCATGAAGGTTTAGATGTTTTCTTTTGGACAATAGTGTGACGTGAAATAACAATATGGACAGAGAGGCCGAAGGGGGACACAAAAAATTGCATACGCAGTTCTGTCACCCACTCACCACTCGCAAGCTCGCAACTTAGGCATAACTTTCAATATTCAGAAACTTACATTTCTTTTTCAGGCTTTTTATTTAAAAATATTCACTAATTCTTGTTGAATTTCAGAAGTTGTTGTTTGTTCTTGTCAATTCAATTTGGGTGACCTTAAAATACAAAGGATGCACAACAAAAAAGGTAATAAAGGAGTACTATAATGAAGATGAGGAAGACAAGGGAGGAAGAGATGATAAAATGAGAAAATGATGCCTTGTGTTTTTTAAATAAGTTATTTAAATATACTTATGAGAAGACTTTACTCCTTTAAATTTGCTAAAAGTGAGAACTTTTGGTTCCCCATCAAATAGTTAACAAAGTATGGATGTTAGATTTAAAATTAAATTGTAAAAAAAAAAAAAAGGATTTAACTAAAAACACCAAGAAAGCCTCGTTAAATCTCATAAACAGTAGCACCAATGAGATGCTTATAATTTTTACAGGATTTGGGAGGGATGAGATTTGGGGTGTTCTCCGGAATCAAACTAAAAATGGCAATAGTTGTTGGTATTGATTTTTAGTTTAAGTAATAAAGCCTAACTTCGGTAGAGTAGTGACGAGATCAGGTCAAGACACTTACCGAATATGTAAACCTGTGTAGGATATGACATAAACCTAACAAGTAAGGAATATCGATGCAATGACAATAGCAGAAAGAATTTTGATTAAACACTAGTAAAGATAAGGGGAGCAAGAATGGCAACGAGAAATAACCAAGTAATTAAGCAACAACATAGTCGGGGTACATATATAGTATAAATGTGTTCAAGTAGGGAAAACAATGTCCACTCAACCAATCAAATCATTTCTAATATGCGAATTTCAACAATCTCACTTCTCGTAATCTCAAATCTTAAATTACAACTTCCAAACTTTTAACACATGTGGCACCTTGTGCCCACATTTTTCATCTCACTTCGCACGGCAAAATTCACGTGCTACTCGGTACATAATATCCGTATCAACTGCTAATTAGAATGTTCAAGAGATTTATTTATAAATCGTAAAAAAGAATTACAGTTTCTGAACCAAGTAGGAAATCAATGAGAAAAATAAGTTTAATTTAGAAATCATTTGGGTGAATAAAATAATATTTTTAAATAAAATACAGCATCGGATAAGCTATTGAATTAATATAGAATTTATTAAATTAAAACATAATAATAAATCATTTTTTAAGTAAAGTAACAACACCAGGGTAATGAGATTAAGTTGAGAAATCAATTAAAGTAAAATATGACCACTATTAGAAATAGTAAAGTACCGAATAAAACGACGAGTTTTAACTTAAAGGTCACATAAGATAAGCACGCTATTAATTCTTTTATTTAAAATCGTTATGTTACCACAACTCAACAGAGTATGAGATAATGACTCATCGTAGTAAATTCATCTTTAAAATCAATTCACCAAAATAATAATAATAGGAAAGGAAAAACAGGGAATGACGACACACCACTAAACTAATGGAACAACTCACTCCTCGAACACCAGTAAAACAAACAAGAATTACCCATCCTCAGATCATACGAAATAATCGAAGCCAACACAGGACAACAAGGAATACATAACACATAAATTGTTGCGTCGCGCACCCGATCCCACCGTACATCACTATCCACCCTTATAACACCATGTAAATATCAATAATAATAAATAAATATATGTTGCGTCGCGCAGCCCGATCCCACCATATAATCAGAGTCAATATCGTAATTCACCCTTATTTCACCATATCGATCCACCCTTATTTCACATGTTGCAGTGTGCAACCTGATTCCCCGTACAATATCAATATTACAATATAAATATCCTCCCTTATTTCACCATATCAATCCTCCCTTATTTCACCTGTTGCGTCGTGCAACCCGATCACCCGTACAATAATTTAAATCAACAGCAACAATTCAATAACTCAATTTACAAGAATTTCTAGCATCAAGGGTATGAGTACACGGCAACAAAGGAACCACGTAAAAATTAAAGGAATAACAAATTTTACAAAAATGACAGGACGGGTAAGGCACATGATAATTAAGTATGCAATCACAACAATAATGACATGTAGCAGATAAGCACAGAGTCATAGAAGAAAATCAAAAATTAAGAGGTAACAAGACAATAAGGAAGGCAATAACTTCAACTACGGCATATAAGGGCCAAATAACGAGTAAGAGGTACAATAAGTGATAACAACGTCAAATAGATCATGTAAGAGTATACTAACAATGAGATATCACATGTTATGACACTTCAATCAAAGGCATGGGAAGAGACTAGACAATCTGAACCGGTCAAATACCACATATAGATCACGTACCCACTCGTCACCTTGCATACACGACTTTCACATAACAAGATAGCACAATTAGCTCAATCCCTAAGGGGTATTTTCCCCCACACAAAGTTAGACAAGGAACTTACCTCAGTTCGGTCAACTCAATGCTCAATTTAGCTTTTCCTTTACAAATTCACCTCCGCTCGGCTAAACCTAGCCAAAGACGACTTGAATACATCACACAATGCAAGAGAAAACAATTTTAGTTAATAAACCTATAATCTTTATACAATTTCCAAAAAAGTCAACAAAAGTCAACCCCGAGCCTGCCGGTCAAAACCGGTGTCCAAGAGTAGGTCTTGACTACCCATAGCCCCACAAGTCCATATACGTGTTTTGTTTCCAAATTCGAGTCCAATTCGACTCTCAAATCCCAATTTTTTTTTTTAAAACTTCGACAAAATCCCAAATTTTCCCCTTAGATTCTTATGAATTTGATGTTAAATCTAATGTATAATCATGGAATATAATTGAAATTGATTAGAGGCACTTACCCAATGGCTTGGTATGAAAATCCCTCCACAAAATGGCCTCTCATCGAGGCTAGGGTTCATAATATGGTAAAATAAAGCTAAGTCTCGGAATACCCAACTATATGCAGGTTGCAGATGTCGCATTTGCGACATGAGATTCGCAAATACGAACCCCGCAAAAGAGAGAATTCACCGCAAAAGCAAAACAGGAGACTTTCTACTGAGGTCGCATTTGCGACCAAATTCTTCGCAAATGCGAAGACAGCTGCCTCGCAAAAGTGGTAGGGATCTTCACAAAAGCGAACTGCCACACTTCGCAAATGCGAGGGATTTCTTCGCAAATGCGAATTCTTCCCTAGTAACCCAGTTTCGCAAATGTGAGCGCATTTGCGACAAAATCATCGCATTTGCGACGGAACCAGTACCAACACACATATTTTTTAACAAAACACTTCGAAATTAATCCGAAACTCACACGAGCCCCCGAGGATCCAAACCAAACACCCACACCAGTCCCAAAATACAATACAAGCTCGCTTGCGCGATCAAAATATCAAAATAACCTCTAAAAGCATGTATTAGATGCCAAAACGCATGAAGATCACAATAAACTTCAAGAACTTCAAGAATCGCAACCAAGCGTCCGAACCATATTAAATCAACTCCAAATTATGCCAAATTTTGCATTCAAGTTTCATATGACGAAACAGGTCTATTCCAAGTTTCGAAACCAAAATCCGAACCCGATAGCCTTAAAGTCAAACCATTGTCAAACCTAGGAAAATTCTAAACCTTTAAATTGCCAACTTCCGCCAAATGATGCTGCAACCGTCTAAAAACATCCAAATAAAATTTCGGGCATACGCCCAAGTCCAAAATCACCATCCGGACTTACAGGAACCATCGAAACTCCGATCCGAGTTCAAATACTCAAAAGTCAAACCTTGGTCAATTCTTTCAACTTCGAGCTTCTCAAATGAGTGCCACTCCTTAAAAATCCTTTCCGAACCTCTCAAAAACCCGAGCCGATAATGCATGCAAGTCATAATGCACTATGTGTGTGTGTGTGTGTATATATATATATATATATATATATATATATATATATATATATATATATATATATATACACACAAAAAAAAAAATCGGCTATTATTTTAAGAGCGGCTATATAATGTTATTTTCTTTAATAAAAATTAACTTACAATCGAACTAATTAATTTGATTTCCTTTAAGAACCGATTCAAATTGAATCATGGATAATAGAGATGGTGGACGAGAATGAGGTGACCATTGTGTCTATTTAAAGATTGAAAAGAATGTACTAATTAATTTTGGGATTTTTACATTCCTATACCATATAGGAAACCTTATTACCCTCAATGTTTAAGACTTGATATAATTACATTTAGTATACCAAATTATCAATTCTATACCATAGTGTATTTTAATGGTACAATTAATGCAGCGTATATCCCTCCTTAATTCAAGGTACCGTATATCCCACCCCTCCCACGTTTCTCTCTCCCAAACCCTCACCCTCACCCACGTTTATGTACTGTTATGAAACATAAAAACTTATGATTATGGAAACATAGATTTGCAGCATATTGATGTAGAAACACTTAAATCTTACATTGCAATTAGGAGCAGCAATCATTCAAGTTCCCTGTTGACACGAAAGCATAAATCTAACCTGCTAGTGTGTTGGATTGAGGTTCGATTGTAGCTTGTAGCTTAATTGGTATTTTCGACATTGGTACAATTTCTCATTCAATTGTAGCTTAATTGGTATTTTCGACATAATTGCTTTTTTTGCAGAACATTTGTAGAAGTTTTAGTTGTTTTTGATTTGTGAAAACAGAAAACAAAGCATCTACAGTCAGAATACAAATAATCTACAATTTATCTACAAAATATCTACAAACTGGGTACATTGAATTTTAATATCCCAATTCCCATTCAATTGTAGCTTAATTGGTATTTTCGACATAGTTGCATTTTTTGCAGAAGATTTTTTAGAAGTTTTAGTCGTTTTGGATTTGTGAAAACAGAAAATAATACATCTACAATCGGAATACAAATAATCTACAATTTATCTACAAAATATCTACAAACTGGGTACATTGAATTTTAATATCCCAATTCCCATTTCAATTGTAGCATAATTGGGATTTTCGACATAATTGCATTTTTTGCAGAAGATTTGTAAAAGTTTTAGTCGTTTTTGGATTTGGGAAAACAGAAAACAAAGCATCTACAATCAGAATACAAATAATCTACAAAATATCTACAAAATGGGTACATTGAATTTTAATATCCCAATTCCCATTCGATTGTAGTTTAATTGGAATTTTCGACATAATTGCGTCTTTTGCAAAAGATTTGTAGAAGTTTTAGTCGTTTTTGATTTGTGAAAACAAAAAATAAAGCATCTACAATCATAATACAAATAATCTACAATTCATCTACAAAATATCTACAAACTGGGTATATTGAATTTTTAATATCCCAATTCCCATTCGATTGTAGTTTAATTGGGATTTTCGACTAGACATAATCTTAAAGATTCGTTATAGTATTCTCAATTATAGATTGAGGGAAATATGTTAGAAAGCTACATCAACTACTTTGTCGAGTTTGAAAAATACTACCTAGTGACATCAACTATTAGATTTGTCAACTTATTATTTTTCATGGAAAAAAAATATAACGATATTTTCAGCTACAAGTTTAAGTGAGACTATAAGCAGAAAGATTAGGTGAAAATAGGAACAATATAAATAAGGAATTTTAATGCTATAATGATTCCTTATTTAATGAAATATTTGGAAGAATATTTACTTCCATAATTGTAGCGCGCCTAAATAGGAATATCTGGAAGAATATTTAATTTCAGATTTGTAGCGCGCCTAATTAGGAAGGAATCAACTCCTAATAATTGGTATTTAATGAATGGTATAATATTTGTAGAATAACTATGAACATGACGGGTAAATATGAAACTATGCATATTTTTGGTAATAGGGTTTCATATATGGTATAGATGGTAGGTGAGAATAGAAATATTGATTTATTAATTTTAGAATAGCGCTATTTTGACAATTATTTATTATTTGGAGTCTTAACTAGAAAAGGAAAGACTGGGTGGGTGTTTGGACATAAGAATTGTAAAATTCCTAAAAACAGGGATTTTTTTTTTTTTTCAAGTGGATATGGTATTTAAAAATTAGAGTTGTGTTTGGATATGAATATAATTTTGGGTTATTTTTTATGTGATTGATATGAGTAAAAATTTTGAAAAATAGATTTTTGGAGTTTTTAAATTTTTTGAAAAATACTAAAATTCATCAAAAAATCAAATTAAAATTTTTATGACGAAACACTGATTTCGAAAAAAAAAAGAAGAAAATATTCTGATGGCCAAACGGGCTCTTGGTTCATTTTGAAATTTAAACATTGAAAATTATCTAGGGGGCTTAATAGTACGCAATTTGTCTTTTCTTATCCGATGAAATTATAAGATCGTATTAGCTTGATATTCAGTCAACTAAGTATAGTATCCCTATTATTCCTCTTCAGCATTTGTAATCCCTATTGCTGCTGCAATTATTAGTACTACCATTTGTATGAACTCCCCCTATATCTAATTAGCCACATTCATTACAAAAATTAATGATGTCTTCAGTATTAATCCTTCATTAACTGTCTTAATTTTCACATTTTAAGATCTAAGAAGGAAGTATTTTGCTGAATAGGCATAAATCTATGTTCTTGATACATGAGCATACACAAAAAAGAAAAAGAAATTACAACTAGGAATAGGAAGATAAAAACTTATGAGGTGTTTACATCAAATTATAATAAATTTACCATAGATAAATAATCTAACAAGATATAAATATAGAATAATTAATAGATTTGGTGTAAATAATTTAAAAGTTTAGAGGAATAGAAATTTTGAGTGAATGTGCGCGGCAAACCCGGCACCAAAAACCCTTTTGAAATACTAAATAAGTTAAACATAGAATAAGGAGTTATATATCACTGGGAAAAAGAGATAGGAATTTTTGGAAAAAAGGACAGGCGTGAAAGCTATCTCAGATAAAACCCCTCCTCTGCTTACTTGTTTGGTTACCCCTCCCCTTTACTCTCCTCTCCTTTTGGCTCTTCCCATTCTCTCTTTCTCTTTCTTTATTTTCTGTCCTGTAGAGAGAGAAAGAAAGTATAAGCAAAGCAGCAGATATGTTACTGAGATCCAGTTTTGGCTTACCTTAAAGATAATGAGTAGAACCTCCATTGTCTTCTTCCATCAAGAAGAAGAAGAAGAAGAAGAAGAAGATGGTTTTCCCTTTAGATACTCAGCTCCTAAATCCAATCTTTGATGATGGCCTTTTCTGTGAGGAAGATCGATTTTTGGATGATGATGATTTAGGAGAATGGTCTTGTACTTTAGAACAAGTAGATGTGAAAATGACTCTACCTTTATTAGAATGTGATATGTTTTGGGAAGATGACCAGCTTTTCACTCTTTTAGCTAAGGAAAAAGAGTCCCATTTAGGTTTTGATTGTTTAATCTCACATGGAGATGGGCTTTTAGTAGAGGTTAGAAAAGAAGCATTGGATTGGATGTTGAGGGTCATTGCTCACTATGGTTTCACTGCTATGACTGCTGTTTTAGCTGTCAATTATTTTGATAGGTTTGTATCTGGACTTTGCTTTCACAAAGATAAGCCTTGGATGAGTCAACTTGCTGCTGTCGCTTGTCTTTCTATTGCTGCTAAAGTGGAAGAGACCCAAGTCCCCCTTCTTTTAGACCTTCAAGTATGTCTCTATTCAAGTGTGCAATCCTGCTGTTTGTATAAATGTCTAAATGTCTAATGCTGCTTCTGTTTTATTGTTCAGGTGGCTGATTCAAGATTTGTGTTTGAGGCAAAGACTATTCAGAGAATGGAACTCTTGGTGCTCTCCACTCTTAAGTGGAAAATGAATCTGGTGACGCCTCTATCTTTCATTGATCATATCATGAGGAGATTCGGATTCATGTCCAATCTACATTTGGATTTTCTTAGGAGATGTGAACGCCTCATTCTTGGTATTATCACTGGTGAGATATCTACCTGCTTCCGATTATTTAGGCTGTTACTTTGGAGAAATTGAAATATAGATATTTGTTCTATAATTGATTCCACTGTTTGATCATCAAATGCAGATTCTAGGCTCTTGCATTATTCTCCATCTGTTATTGCAACTGCAGTAATGTTTTTCGTAATCAATGAGATTGAGCCGTGCAATGCGATGGAATACCAGAATCAGCTCATGAGTGTTCTTAAAGTCAAACAGGTCTGCTTTCTTTCACATTTGAATTTTAGCTCTTCTGGCATCTTAATAACTAAACTTGATTAGTCTATTGTGTCACTAATGTTCTTGGTCAATTAACAGGATAGCTTTGAAGAATGCCATGATCTTATTCTAGAGCTAATGGGCACTTCTGGCTACAATATCTGCCAAAACCTCAAGCGCAAACATCAATCTGTACCTGGCAGTCCAAGTGGTGTTATCGATGCATATTTTAGTTGCGACAGCTCTAATGATTCATGGTCAGTAGCATCTTCGATTTCATCCTCACCAGAACCTCAGTATAAGAGGATCAAAACTCAGGATCAGACAATGACACTGGCTCCACTGAGTTCTGTTTCTGTTGTTGTGGGCAGTAGTCCTAGTTGATCAATATCTCATTCTCTAGATTATCTAGTATTTCGGCTATGGGTACTATATGATCTCTCCTTTTTGGTATGTTCTCTTAAACTGCAGTTGCACAATGCTCTGATGTTCCATTATGTTTTACTGGACTTTATTCGTCGGATGGTTTAGACGGATGTGAACATCAACTCCACCCTCTCTTCCTTAGGAAATGGGATTGGTGGAGTTTTCCCTTGAGTTGAATCAATGCTGCTAAATTATGTCGAATACTATCATTTTCATCCATGAATTATGATTTCAAGATTCATTTGTTGTCTGTCTGTCATTATGCTTTTTATGATCCCTTGTATATCAAAGATGAATGTTGCAATAGCCATAACTTTGATCTGATTCTTGGATGTGGGATCATAGATAGAGATGGATGTCCCAAGTTTCTCTGCTATTTCAAAAAACAGATATTATATGTATTGAGAAAGGTTTTCAAAGTAGGACAGGTTGGCAAGTGGACTATGTGCTTCTGAACTACGTAATATATTAAATTAGAATGTAGAGAGATATGTCTCGAGGGCAGGAATAGATTGTCGGCCAGTGGGATTTCTGTAGTTGTTGCATAGACTTTTCTCCTACGCTTTGACCTTATTTTGAAAAACAAAAGCATTCATATACTCTTGTTTACCTATAGCTAATCCAGAAGAACTAGTAGGAGGTGCAGCATTTTGAATTCACCGTCACCAAGTAAGGAAATAATAGAACTCTAGTTACTATGTCTGTGTTGTATATGATTATCTATATAGTGCAAGTTTTAAGTATACTTTATGTTTCGTTTGGTTGGGAAACAAGTTATCCCATGATAAATTATCTCGGAATTAGTTATCCCACCCTTCCATAGGGATAAAAAAATACTACAATCCCGGAATTTTATCCCAACCAAATATGGGATAAATTAATCTCAAATTTAATCCCGGGATTAATTGCCTTATACCAAACGAGCCCTTTTAGCTGCTTAATGTTGTTCATGTTTGGTGTATACATTGTTACAAATTCATAAAAAAGATGAACTCACAGAAACACAGTGGTAGGTACCATTAGAATTAGACACTAGTACTATTACTTTACATTTTTAAGAAAAAAACTCATGTTTAAATGTCTAATTATATTAAAGAAGTTCCATTTGACGATCTCAGTACATTAAAGATAGGGGAAAGCGGAATTGCTTGATGTGTACAAAATGCAACAAGCCCGATTTGCATCACATATCGAGTTATTTCAAAGTAAATAATAAATTATCGTCAATTGGAATATAATGTGTAACATATAAAACAGGAATAAGACGTTCTAATAGATCACGTAGAAAAGTTAGATTACTGAACGCATAAAATGATTGGTGTGACTACTAAATGTATTTTTCTAGCTACCACATTTCATACTACAGTGGAGTAATATGATTTCCTTTCGTGGTACAATAGTGGAAGTGGAACGTGCAATTCCCTCAAGCAGCAGAAATAGCGAGAATACATATTTTGTCACGGATGTAACCAATCTTTGGGTCCTCGCCTTTTGCATTTATTCTTCTTTCAGTTTTTAAAGTCGTTATGTTATGATACTCTTAAGTCAGCATAATGATTCATTAGGAGGCTATTTAGGTGAAGAGCTAATTCACTTGGGATGGACCACCCAATAATTCTAGTTCTAGAATAACACTATAATATACGTTAAACTTTGCAAGTTTGACCACAAACTCCGCTGGCAATTCCTAGATAGTAGAGTTTGTTTTTTGGCCCCTTTTCCCTTCTACCGTAGTTAGTAGAGTATTTTCCACCAAGACAAATGAGGCTAGTTTAACTGTTTCCTAGTTTCTATAGAATTTGAATCAAGACAAACAGAGGGGTCTCAGAGAGATGAGAGGGACCCTATTATATCTATATTTTGGGAATTTCTTTTTGTTTTTCCTTTAAGGCGTTGTAATGTTATACCTAATACAATATTTTTATTAAAAGAAAGGCTTTGTAATGGTATATATACCTAATACACCATATTTTGGGAAACAGATGAAAATCTTGATACCCCAATAAAGTGGATATTAAAATCACCAACGAATTAAAGGGTGCAAAATAAATAAACATATCTGTTTCGGTATGCATTCGTGGATAACCAAACCAAGAAAAAGGGAAACTGCTTAAATTAAAGGTTAAGCAATTTCATGACCCTTTCCTCTGTAGGGTAGTAGCATTGAAGACTGAGGTGAATTATTACTACATTTTAGTCAACTGTTTGTCTTGATCCACATTAAGCTAACCCCCTATTTTAAGACAAGAGGATAAAACATTAGAGAATCAGAAAAAAGGTGATGAAAAAGGCAAAACAGTGAATCCACAGAATTCATGTGATCAAACAGAAGAGGAATTATGGTTGGGAACAGCTAAGGGTAAATTTGTTTCTTATATCATTTGTGAGAAATGATTCAATTCCTCAGTACTCCTTTGTTTCTTGATGAAATAGGTTGAGTACCAAATGTTTTTCGGGTGGCTCTTCAGAGAAACTGTCTGCTTTTTCACCTTGTGTACTATTAGTCGTTGCAAATAAACAAGACCAAACAAAACCAATAGACTTTGTTTTAGGTTGTAGCTTTGACCAAACAAAGAGGATTAATTGTGCTGTAGCACAAGTACTGTCACACATCTCATAAGTCGTAACTAATTCCTTTGAGGCCCTGCACTAATTGCACTATGGCTCTTCCTAAAATTTTCCACGACCCCTGACTATGTCCACAATGTATGAGATGTCTCATCATAAAAATCCACTAGTTAATTAGATATCAGTCTATAGATCAACAAAGTAAGAACCGAAATAATGGATAAAATATAAAGAAAAAATAGTAAAGTTCTATTCAATGATATCGCTGGCGGAACTAGAGACCAAGGTACGAGTTTAGCCAAAAACAGTTTGTTGAGACACTGCATTTGTTGTAAAAAATCTATTTTATATATACAATTCAGTAACTAAAAAGAGATAGAATCTTGAATCATAAGTTTCAAATCCTCGTTCTGCATGTATAATAGTATGTCCCAGGCTTACTATGGTGCATCGAAGCAGCAATTACTAAGAGAAAGAATTAAAGAAGTAGACTAAAGACTAAACTTAAGCAATATGTTTAATGGGGGGAAAAACAATCAAAGAGATCGCTTTAGGTCATGATATTTTTGTCGAGGGTTGAAAAAATATATTACGTATAAGGTAAAATATTGCTTTTTATTGATTAAAAATAGACTTTGAACACCCTTGCATAGTCCACTAGCAAAGGGTGTTCAAAATTTGAACATCCTTATTGAATTTTCTGGCTTCGCCACTGGTAATAGGGCGTAACGAAATTTTAGTACGTGAATGGTAGAGTGTCGTATCAACTGATTAGATTTGTCTAATATTGGATCTGATACCAAAAATTAGTGGCCCTGGTCCAAATTAGATTTTGGCCACTACATTATATGTTTGTTGAGATGTATTTTTGGAAGGTTATAATGTTGGTGAAGCTTTGGAATAAACGATTATCAGTTTCCCTTACATTTGATATTTATGTATTACATTCTTTTAATAAAAATCATTGCTGCTCAATAACTATTTGTTCCAAAGACAGTTTATAGTTCGGTCAACAAGACAGCTCACAAGGGAATGAACTAATTAATAGAGCTAGGTTTGAATAAAGCATACTCAGCAGACAATAGAAGTAAAAATGGTGGCTGTGTGGGACTTATTTGATTAAGGCTGTTTAAGGATTCAGGTAGGAGTTCTTAAATTACAAATTAAAAGACCCACCCGATCAATATATATCATTGTTTGGATGATACCTCATCAATTTTCATGCATGATACAGGTATGTTAGTAGTTTCTTACATTTATATGCTAGTAAAACACACCCATTTGTGAATTTATACTCATTTGTAAAAATCTTTTGCGACAAATATATTATATGTACTAAAGAAAATTTCAACCACAATTAAAAAAAAGCTCAAACGTAACATACAGTCGCCCCTTCCCCATATTATTCTACAAACAGAAAGTAAGCAAAAGTATGAGAATGACTTATTCGTCATTAATCACTATAGATATAAAAATTATGAAAAGTCTTGCAACATAATTGTATACGGTCAAAATCAGGTGTGCCTGATTTCGTAAGCTCGAGGGGTCACTTCGAGAATAAGTTCAAAATGGACCGGGCTCGAGCCTGATGACGGAGTATAAGACTCGAAGATCGAAGTGCTCGATGAACACCGAGGCCAAGTATGACCAACCTCGAGATAATACCGTTATGGTTTTATAACAGAATGAGCAAGATTCCTGCAGTGGCCCTAAGATCACAGCGTAAATTCCAGAACGGATTTGTACTAGGCGGTTAGACAGCTGTCCAATAAGATTCAATACTAAAAATGGAAATGTACCTTATTTAGGATTCCCCTATTATATAAAGGGGAGCCCATTCAATTGTAACATCATCAATCATCGACAAGAGAGTATACATACATCACTTTCTTGCTTACTTTTCATCTGAATTGCCTTATTATTTTATTGTTCTGACTAACCTTCCTCGAGGCTGCCATAGCTCGAGGTCGAGACTTGCTTGCACACTGGTTTGACCTACTTTACTCTCTAATTTATACATTTGATTCTTTGTTTATCAATTAGTATTGCATTAAATCACATATCTTTAAAACCACACTACAAGTTTAACTGTTACTCGAATTTTAGGGTAAACAGTTTGGCGCCACCGTGTGGCTAAAGATAATAATGATTGTTTCGGTACTGATTCTGATAACACACGTTATTTTCACACTTGTTCTTGTCAAGAATTTTTGTTCTCAGGTTAAAACATGTCAAATTCCCAAAACGCACCTGCACATGGTGATGAAGGTCTTGGATTTCACGGGGAAAACGATAACGTAATTGCTCCTGGAGCCGGGGTGCCACCGGTTAATCCCGAGGCAGTGCCGGTCGATATCAGTTCGCACATTGCTTTGAATGCGGATTTAGACGCAGATCCCGAATGGAGTGTACATAGGGAAGGCTGATCTGGTGGTCAAGGAACACAGGGTGTAGGAGACGGAGGAGTTAGTCTCCAAGTAATATTCGAGATGCAACAGGCTCAGCAGGTTGCTATCGCTCAGCTTCAAAGTCAACATAAAACTCCGAGTGTGGTCGAACCAGAAGTCACTCGCCGTACTGAGCCGGTGCCAGAAATATCGAACGTTAATGGATCGGGGACTGATCCTGCAATTATGAAGATGCTCGAGGAGCTCACCAAAAGAATCAAGTCGGGAGAGAAAAATCGAATATAATGACAAGAAAGTAGAAACATACAACTCCCGTGTTGATCAAATACCGGGGGCACCCCCGATCTTAAAATAATAACGGTGGTATACTTCGGACCATGCCGAACCTAGGGACTTCGTGCCTCATTTTCTACAAAATAAATAGAGTTAGACCCTTGCCCCCTCCGGATTCGACTACTTACACATTAACGATTAGCATGTCGGCATTTATCTTTCCAAATAATGCACATATCGTGGTTGCGCCCGTTGGGATTATGGAAATCCCGATGGACTTTGGACAAGGTTTTCTTAGAGGTTATTATGCGGACAAAATATTAACCCAGGCTAGGTTTGATCATGATGCATGTACAGTCATTATCATAGTAAGGTTTCTATAGAAGCCTAGACTGGTACCCTCAAGCGGACAACTCGAGAGGGAAAGGCACGGAACCGTCGACTGCATCGCTGATCGACTAGTTTTACCGCGAATAAGCTTTTCCAAATTTAAAGGGTGATTTTAGGAAGAGCACGGACACTCATCAAGTTCCGCTATGCTATTAGTACGCACGAGTGGAATATGATGTTGAGCATGTATTATGTAAAAAGAAAAATAACACATTGTCAAGTATTTTCACATGTTTTGAAAATGAATGCGGTATTGAATAAACGTAAAGACATAAAGAAAAATAGGGAAGAAGTTAGTTTGTGAAATGAAGGAATTGATAAAGCAAATAAAGGGGGTAAGGATTGGGGAGAGACATGATATAGCAAAATTGAAAGTCGGGAACATGATTAGGAAATAAGGGGAAACACGAAGAATTGCATGTGAGTTCATATAAAGGGGAAACAGGGAAAAGGATGTGCATGTGGCAAATAAGAGCAAAATAACAAACATACGCTTATTAGGAAAGACTAATTCATGTAGGTCAAGTTCATAATGGTAAGAGCCTAAAGATATCCCCAGTAGAGTTGCAATGTTGTCGAGCCCCCTTTTTCTCGCAAAATCGGGTTTTGATATTTTGATGACTCCTTTGAGAAAGTAGGGAAAAAGGAATTGGTTAGAGTCGCCACCTAACGAATTAAGGTGCGTTAGGGCACCTAGAGAAGATAACTCATGTTATACCAAATTGCGTCACCAGAGATCGGGTAAGGGCTCAAAATTTCCTTGAGGGGAAGGTGTTACGCACCCCTCGAGGTCCACAACGGTAGGTCCCGGATGAACTTAATTTATGAATTAGTCTAATAAAGAGGCTAGGGAATCACTTAATGGGGATGGGGGGTACTAAATTTTTTAGCCTAAAGGATCACCTCGTGCAACATAAATAATACTTCGTAACTCCCTCGAGTCGGGGTGTTACTCATATTATTCACCGGGCACTGACTATCATCTCCTGCTACTCGATTACTATCTTTAAGTTGTTACCTAAAGCGCTCTAATTGATTCTAGTTCGATTCCTATGCGTGCACTACCCGTCCCTTGCCTATGGCCCTGGAGGTATTATGACCTCTATTTGGGATAGTTCTAGACTAAGCCTAGGTTGATCAGAAAATGTAAAAGACTAGGCGACAAACAGAACATGTTAAGACTTGCAAATACAACGCAAATATGGGCTCATGTTAACCTCCGCACATAAATAACAAATGCACACAATTAATTAACAATCTTTATCGATCTTAAAATCCTACAGGCAGGATATATATGTGAGAAGACAGATGTACAGAAACAATTTCTTTAAGGCGAGTGTTAGGACCTACTGTTTGCCTACTGGTTTTAATGAATATCTTCTGGGTACTTCAAATAGTAATGCTTACAGAATCCAGAATTATTATCAAGTCCTATAGGCATATTGTCTAAGTGATTGACAGTGGCGATTATATTCAGAACCAATTAATAGAATCCTATAGGCATTATTTCTAATGTCGAACTGACTTAAATCCTATAGGCATGATCTCTAGGCATTATTTCTAATGTCGAACTGACTTAAATCCTATAGGCATGATCTCTAGGTTTGAAACTGATCTTAATCCTATAGGCATGGTATCTATTACTGGATTGATTTAAATCCTATAGGCATGATCTCTAGGTTTGAAACTGATTTTTTAGTCCTACAGGCATGATATCTATTGAGCAGTAATATGGGCAGAAGTTGTACATGTTACCAGAAAAAACAATTAAATCAAAGATTGAGGTCCTGTAGGCATGATTGCTAACACATATTTATTGGAAAAATTAATGCAACCTATAGGCAGGATTTCTAATATGCAAATATAATCCTATAGGCAGCCTTGCTAATATGCAAATATAGAACTCAGAATCAACATCACCAACGAAAGTCCTATAGGCAGGATTTCTAAAACACATTGCAGAATTTTATAGTTTTGACGAATGAGCAGAATTGATAACATAGATGAATCCCTATAGGTAGGATTTCTATCCAATTTAATAAAAGGAAACAAGAACCCCCCCCCCCCCCTCCCGATTTTACTAAATACCCCATAATCAGTTTATTACAATGTTATTACAGACCAAATAATGAATGAGTTACATAACAGTAATAAGATACACTATAGGTAGCCTTCATTAGGCCTAAATAAACCTGGGAACCAGGCCTTCAAACCAATCAACTTCAAGGCTCAATTCATAGGTACAACATGGCCAAATACGAATGTCTCACCCATAACACATGTAGAACCAGGTTTCCAATGTGTCAAAGTTCCCAAGGGCCTCAGGGACCCAGGGCAACGCTCACACCAGAACCACACACTCAGAAATATTTTAAAAGAGATTAGGAACCAGTTCCCAGTGCGTCAGAGTTCACAGGAGTCTCATATGGACCCTGAGCAGTGGTCACACTGGGGTGGTTGAGGATAGAACCTAAGGGACTAAGAGTGGAAGTTTTTAAATGAGCAACAACATATAAAGAGAGACAGATTTAAACAATTTTGATTTCAGAAGAAAATAAAATTTAAGACATATAACTTGTAGACAGAATTTGCACCCAGAAAACAAGCAAGGTTCATGCTCAAACACACAGTTTTAATGAGTGGAAGTCTAGTTAACAGTCTAGTTAAGCTAGGTATTCAATGCTAGCATTTAGGACAACCTTATTTAGTCACAGAAGCAATTAGGCAAAACAGTCATGTTATCACATGAATTCAGAGGGATACCGGGCATGTTAGCAACAAATTGACAGGGCATATGAATTAAGTAACTAATCTGTAAAGTTAGGATAGATTAAGTAATTACATGTTGATATTACCCTAAAAATACAAAGTTCAGAACAGGTGCAGGATTAGCAAGCAGTGTGCATGGACAAGTTAAACATTTAGTTTTTAAGAGGATTCATATTATTCTAAACAACTAATCTAAATTAACAGTATTAACCATTGGATTAAAAGAAAAGCATGTAAACATGCAGAATCATGCTTAGAGAGGGATCTTAGACATGCTGGGTTATAAACATAGATCAGGAACACATAAAAATGGTATGACAAAGGATAGTCACTCACCAGTTAAGCGAGCAAAACCAGAATAATACCACAAAGTTGAGAGTCCAGAATGTTTGGCCTTGGCTTTCAGCTGGCCAAGACCAGTAGTAAGCGAGAGAACAGAGAGAGTATAGAACTAGAAACTTTAAATTTTTAGTGAGAGTCTATAGAGTTCGACTCTTGTTCAAAGGGGAAAGGGGAAAGGGTTTAAATAGTATTCAATTAGGCAAACAAATAAGGCAAAAACTCAAACATACACAAATAAGGAAAGAAATTAAACCAGAATCAATTGTATAGAGTTCAGTAAGTTAACAGAGCATAATAGCGTGTAATCAGGCGATTAACACTTAGAATAAGGAAAATATCAATTAACATTCAGTCTCACGGCAAATAAGGTAACCAATAATAGAAGCATGGTAGATTGACTAGGAATAAGGAAAGTATCAGTACCATACGAGAAAGGAAAGAGTAAAAGTCTCAAACCCTAGTTTTAGGTAAAATATACAAAATCGGCAGTGATAACAAGCAAAGAGATGCATATAGGCATATAGAAAGAGATTTTAACACAATAATTAAAGAATCAAACAAATTTGGTATGATTTTGCAGAATCAAAAATCTCTAATTTAGGGTAAGTAAAAATTAGTCAGAAATTAACGAAGAGAGTTATAATAAGATGCACAGAGACATATAGGCAGAAAGATTAAGGGAAAAATAATTAAAAAATAAGAACCAGATTAGATCTAGAAAGATCTGAACCCTTATTTTAGGTAAACCATAAAATCGATAAAAAATAAAGGCAAAGGGTCATATATTTTAATAGAATGAACAAAGACAGGAGGTTATTCAGAAGAAACATAAAATCGAACCAGATTTGGTTCAATTAACGAAGATCTGAAACCCTAACCTTAGGGTTAAGTCGAATCAGTGAGAGATACGGAAAGATTCGTACTTTCAAAGATCAAAAAATGATGAACACAGACGGAATAAGCAACAGGTTAAAGATTTTGAACTAGATTTTGTTTGATTTTTTGCCATATTTGCTTGCCATTCTAGGCAAGCCATTATGTAATACCAAAAACGGGTAGCCAGTAAGGAAAAGGGGCCAAATAAGGTAAGGAATCATGGATTGATTCCATTTTTGGAGTTGGAATCGGAGAGATTTGAGTGACGGCGCTAGGGTTTTGAGAGGTGAGAGACGAGAGTGTTCTGGGACGGCGGGGGGTGTAAAGTGATTAGGGTTAAGGGTTTCGTTAGGTTTAAATAGGTGGGGTGAATGGGATCTGTTGATCTTGGGAGATCAATGGCTGGGATTAAACGTAAACTGGGCGGGGCGTATAATAATGGGCACCGACCGGGTTTTAATAAGGGGTTGTTTGGTTTGGGCTCAGGCGCTATTGGTCTGGTGTAAAGGTGTTGGGCTTGTGTATTGGGTAGTTTTAGGTCTGAAAATAGTAGTAATTTTGGGCTAGTTTTAAAATACCCAATATTTAACAAATAAATAATTTATAAAAGTGATTAATAAATATCAAAAATATCACTTGCGCATGAAAATAATTTAAAATAATTACTTAAACATTATAAAAATATGAAAAGTTATTTTTTGCTTAAATAAAGTAATTATGCATATATATATGCGCTATTATTGCAAAATATGCAATTTTAGCCTAATGATGCAAAATAAGTATATAAAAAAATATTTAAAGCTTAATATGGATATAAATGATGGGAAATTAAATAATGAATCACTATAAAATTATTTGTGATACAATTAATAATTATTTATATAAAATGCAGGAATAAATTAATTAAAAGCCTTTAAAATTATAGAAAATTATGGAAAAATTCTTGTTGATGCTCATGTGCTAAATTGAAGGTATATATGTGTATTTGAGAAATATGAGGGAAAAACTGGGTATCAACATTCAACGAGGGCCACCTTCGAGAGTTCCTCAGTGATCGAGCTAAGAATCACTTCAGAGAAAGAGATGCCGACAGAAAGAATAAGAAGGAAGAACCGCATCATGTAATTCATATGAGCGTTGGCGGGGTCGATGTTCGACAAGGGCCTATATTCAAACGTACCAAGGTGTTGATCACCAGAGAAAAGCGGACTCGGGGTTATGTGACCGAAGGCATCCTATCGTTCAATGACGAAGAAGCGGAGGGCATTTCTCAACCGCATAGCGATGCCCTGGTAATTTCTATTTTGTTGAACAAAATTCAAGTTAAACGTGTTCTAGTGGATCCAAGTAGCTGAGCAAACATAATCAGATCGAGGGTCGTAGAGCAGCTCGGCCTGCGGGACCAAATTTTGCCTGCATCTCGAGTCCTAAACGGCTTCAACATGGCGAGTGAAACAACGAAGGGGAAGATAATCCTACCAGTAAATGTGGCCGGGACCATCCAAGATACAAATTTCCATGTTAACGAAGGCGACATGAGATATAATGCATTACTCGGATGGCCATGGATCCACAATATGAGGGCAGTACCATCGACCCTTCATCAAATGATGAAATTCCCGACAATGGATGGTGTAAAAATAGTTTACGGGGAACAACACGCTGCAAAGGAAATATTTGCAGTCGACGAGGTGACGTCGATATCAGCACCTTCGACCTCAGAAAAATTGAGCACCAAAGATAAGCAGATGGCCAAATAGCAATCACCGTCCCCAACCTCGACCGAATCGGAGAAACAGGTAATCGAAGTAGAAGAAGAGGATTTCCTTACTCCTCGAACTTTCGTTGTTCCCGAAGAATCAGATGCAACTAAGTCAACGGTCAAAGAGCTGGAACAGGTTATACTGATCGAGTACATGCCCGAGGGAAAGGTATACCTGGGAACGGGGTTGACCCCTGAACTTAGGAAAAAACTCATTCAATTTCTTATCGATAACATGGATTGTTTTTCTTGGTCCCATTTGTCGCGCCCCCTTTTTCCTCGCGGGGTCCGGGTTTCGACATTTTTTGGGACAACTCATTTCCTTTTGGGAAGGGGTATGGGATTTGAAGAGTCGCCACCTAACGGATTTAAGGTGCGTTAGGGCACCTAAAGCAAATAACTCATAAACCGGTTTGCATTATCAGAGATTGGGTAAGGGCTCGAAATTACCTTGAGTGGAAGGTGTTAGGCACCCCTCGTGGTCCACAACGGTGGGTTCTGGCCAAACTCGAATTAAGCGAATTAGTCTTATAAGCAAATAAAGCAATTTAGACAAATAGATATTACGTTTAAAAAAATAAGGAGTAAAGGGGTCCTAGGTCTTTTAGCCTATAGGATCACTTCTGTGCAATACTTGGTAATCGTCCCCAAGTTGGGGTTCTACACATAGAATTAGTGCACAGGTCATCATTTCCTTTACTACCCGATTATCCTCCCCTTGATTATTACCTAAGCATTCTAACAACATCGAATACGTATCCTATACGTGCGCTACCCGTCCCTTGCTTGTGGCCCTGGAGGTGTTTAGGAACTCTATTTAAGGAAGTTCTAGACTCACCTATGTTGTTTTAGAAGGAGAAAACTAAGCGACAAACAAAAAGCCAAATAGGACTATCACATAAAGATGCAATTAAGGGGGCTCATATTTACCTCCATAAATAGACAAAACAAATGCATGCCTCAAACAAAGAGTTTTAAACGATTTAAAGTCCTATAGCAGGATATCTAGATGATCAAAATATACAGCAGTTTTATTAAGGCGAGGCAGTAAATACCTAATCAGTTTGCCTACTGATTTTATTACTTCCTGAACCTGGGCAGTTTATAAGCAGTCAAACAAACACAGTTTTTGCAACTTCAGGGTTTTAATTATCCTACAGGCTTGCCTAGGCGATAACCGGCAGGATCCTATAGGCATGGTATCTAAACGTATAATAAATCAGTGACTAGTTTAAACAGGCAGATTCTATCCATTTAGACCCTATAGGCATGCTGTCTACGTGCTGAAAATGATCATAAGCATTACATAATTGATTTTACGTGTTTATCCCTATGAGCATGATATCTAAGTGCGGAAAGTAATTTTTGAAATCTTATAGGCATGGTATCTAGATGACTTCAGTTCCTATAGGCAGGATCTCTATTATTCATGCATAGGCAGAATTCTTGGAGCGCATTGACAGGGAAAAGGGTTATTCAAACAGTCAATAGCCTATAGACATGGTTGCTAATGCACATTGGATTGAAAAATACGTGCAAGTCCTATAAACAGGATGTCTAATGTGCAAAAATAAACATAGAGCCCTATAACAGGATTTCTAATACGCAGAGGTGCAGCACAGAGTCAAAACAATAATACATAATCAAGTCCTATAGGCATGTTCTCTACCAAATTCCAACAGATATATATAAAAAATCCCTCCCAGCTTTTACTAATAACCCCGATATCTGTTTTTACAAGAATTATTATACAGCCCAATATAAATGAATTACATAATGAAAATCACTATACTATAGAGAGCCTTCATAGGCCCAACATCAACTTGGAACCAAGCCTCCAAACATAGCACCTCTGAGCATAGTGGTAGTCCATCCATAACACATAAAGTTGGTTCCTGGCGTGTCAAAGTTACCAAGGGCCTCAGGGACCCCGGGCAGTGCTCACACCAGGATCAGATGTTCAAGAAGATTTACAAAGGATCGGAAAACCAGCCCCAATGTGTCAGAGTTCAGAGGAGTCTCGTGGACCCTAAGCAGTGCTCACACTAGGGGTGGCAGGACCCTAGTTAACTAAGAGTAGGAGTTGAAAATAATATAAGAGTAGGAAGTAGTTTTAAGAAAGAAAGCAGTTTCGACTTTTAGAAGTGAATAGAAACAGATTACCATATTACAAGAACCACAAGCAGCACACATTTAGCAGAAGGAGTTCAACCATGAACTCCAGCAATCAAACAACAGATAGAACAGAGTAACAATTAATTTAAACAAGGTTTCACATGGCCCTAATCCATTAGCTATTACTAGGTGAACAATATAGGCATATATTAATCAGAGAACAACATGCTGGGATCAAGTTACCGATCAGACAATCATACAGAAAGGTAGCAGAAGTTGAGAGCATAGAAATCATGAATTAATCAGGAGTTTGTTAAGGGTGAACACTTAAAACAGGACAGAAATAATGCTAATTGAGAAACAAATAGACATAAGTCTAATTACATAAAGGCAGACATGCTGAAAACAAGAAGCACATAGGTCTAATTTCATGGAAATAGGCATGCTGGTTAAGATCCATGAACAGGGAGTACATAGGCGTAATTACATAGAAGTGGACATGCTGATTAAGAGTAATAAACATGAAGCACATAGGTTTAATTACATAGAAGTAGACATGCTGATTAAGATCAATAAGCATGAAGCACATAGGTCTAATTACGTAGCATATTGAATTATGGCAGAAGTGGAGACATACTAGTTAAGAAATAGCAAACAGGAAGTTGAAAGTATGCAGAATCCAATAGTGTAGCCTTGGCTTTCAGCCGGCTAGACAATGTAGCAAAGACAAGTAAGAGAAAGGTTTGAATGAGAGCAAGAGTTTGTGTGTATGTGTGTGTGTTTCTTTCTGAGTGTGTTCGTGTGTTTGAAAGAAATCAGAATGGAGTTTACATAGCACTTAGCAAGGTAAAACAAATAAGGCAAGAGAATTACAGTTCATAAGTAAGGTAAGAAAATATAATTAATCAGTGTATTGGGGCTAAACCCAAGCTAATTGATACAAACAGAATCCGGAAGAGTCACCTTAAAATAAGGAGAATCAGTTATCAGCACGGATTGGGATTCAAACAAGGTAAATAAATCAATTATTGACTATAAATTAGACTAATTAATCTAAATAAGGCAAGTAGTACCAATTAAAAGTCATAAGTAAGGAAATATGTAAAATCACGGGGAAGTACTGATTTTAACTGGAAAACATAATTCGAACCCTAAATAAAATCAGTCAATCTATTTTGATTGACAGAGATAAACAATAACAGGAAAGAATTGAAGTAATCAGTGCAATAAGCAGAGAAACCTTGGGCTTACAGCATATACACAAAAATTAGTCAAACTAGTAAAGATAATCAGATTCAAACACTTAGGAGTTTTAAAACCTTCTTGGAGAGAGAGCTTAAAACGAAACCCTAGTTTCAGAAAACGTTGGAATTGACTAGTAATAAGGAAAAACAGAAGGTTTTTCAAAGAGAAATACCAAATAACACTTAAAACGTTTCAGATCTACAAGGATCTGAACAGAACCAAGTAGCATAAGATTAGGGTTTTAAAAAATGACAGAGATGAACAAATCTGAGTTGAATCTCTTTGAGATTCTTTCATAAATCAACGTAATCGAACAACCGGAAGAGGTGAGAGGCTAGATAAGGCAATAAATCACCAGATGACCCCATATCTGGTCAAGAATCGAAGGGGTTTAGGAGGATTTTTGAGTGACGGTGCTCTAGGGTTTGAGGGTGTTTGAGAGAGAAGAGAGGAGGAGAGGATTCAGAGGCGACGCAAATGAGAGACTGAGTGGGGTTTGGGGGGTCGCTGGGTTAAAAAAGGAAAGGGGTAACGTGGACCGTTGATCTCAGAGATCAACGACCACGATTAGAGGAGGTTCTGGGTCGGGTAAGGGTTATTTAGTTTGGGTTGAGGTGGATTGGGCTAGGGTTTTAAGTAATTGGGCTGGTGTAATTGGGTTAGGTCCGAAAATGATTAAGGAAAAGGGGCTATTATTTAAATACCCAATTAATTGATAAAATAATTTATAAAAATAGATAAAAAATGATAAAAATAATTTTTATGCATGAAGATGATTTAAAATAATTACTTAGCATTATGAAAATATAAAAGGTTATTTTCTTGTGAAATAAGGTAATTATGCACACATGGGCTATTATTGCAAAGTTATTGCAATTATAACCCTAACATGTACATATGACTATTTGTAAAATAATCAAAGCTCAGTATAAATATAAATAACAAAATTAAGCAAATGAAAGTATCATAAAACCGTTTGTGATGTAATTAGTAATTATTTGGATAATAAAATGCTAGAACAAATTAGTAAAAATTCTTTTAAAATTAAAGAAAATTATGGAAAAGTGCTGGTTGATACTCATGCACTCTTTTTAAAGTATATATGTATTTTTAAAATATTTGAGGGAAAAATTGGGTATCAACACCATTTAGACATGACAGGGATCCCATCGGAAATAACAACACACCGGCTAAGCCTCGACCCCAGATTCATACCGGTGAAGCAAAAGAGAAGGCCCCAGTCCGAGGCGAAGCATGCATTCATAAAGGATGAGGTAACTAAACTCCTTAAAACAGGGTCCATTCGGGAGGTAAAATACCCCGAATGGTTAGCCAACGTAGTTGTAGTCCTAAAAAAGGGAACAAACTTAGAATGTGCGTAGATTATGAGAATTTAAACAAGGCATGCCCTAAAGACTCTTTTCCACTTCCTAACATTGATCGCGTAATCGATGCCACGGCTGGCCACGAGATCCTTACCTTTCTCGATTCCTATTTCGGGTACAATCAAATTGAGATGAACCCGAAAGACCTCGTTTATCACCAAGTATGGAACTTATTGTTACAATGTAATGCCCTTCGGGCTAAAAAAAAGCAGGAGCTACATACCAACGCCTAGTTAACAAAATGTTCGAGGAACAAATAGGTAAATCAATGGAAGTTTACATTGACGATATGCTAGTTAAGTCTCTGCGCGCAGAGGACCATTTGACTCATTTGCAGGAAACATTCGAAATCTTGAGGAAGTACAACATGAAACTTAACCCCGAAAAATGCGCCTTCGGGGTTGGCTCGGGCAAATTCCTCGGCTTTATGGTATCAAATTGGAGAATCGAAATCAACCCCAATAAGATTATGGCCATCGAGGATATCACCATCGTAAATAGTGTGAAAGCCGTATAGAGGCTAACCGGACAGATACCTGCCTTGGGCCGATTCATTCAAGGTCATCAGATCGAAGCCACAGGTTCTTTTCCTTACTCAAAAAGAAAAATGATTTCGCATGGACCCCGGAATATCAGCAAGCATTGGAGGAATTGAAGCGATACTTATCGAGCCCACCTCTGCTCCATACACCGAAGGCAGAAGAGAAGCTGTACTTATACTTGGCAGTGTCCGAAATAGCGCTAAGTGGTGTACTAGTTCGAGAAGAGCAAGGTACGCAGTTTCCTGTTTATTACGTAAGTCGGACCTTAGGAGATGCTGAAACTAGGTATCCACACTTAGAGAAATTGGCACTCGCATTAATAAGCTCATCTATAAAGTTAAAGCCATATTTCCAGTGTGTGCTAACCACTTATCCTCTTCGAAATGTTTTGCACAAGCCCAAGTTATCGGTCCGGTTGGCCAAATGGGCCGTCGAACTTGGCGGGTACGATATCGAATATCAACCCCAAACGGCCATCAAGTCTCAAATTTTAGCAGACTTCATGGCTGATTTTATGCCAACCCTCGTACCCAAAGTGGAAAGAGAACTTCTACTAAAATCGGGTAAATCATCGGGGGTATGGACCCTCTTCACAGACGGTGGCTCGAATGTGAAAAGGGTTCGGACTTGGCATTGTTTTGAAGCCACCCACGGGTAACACTATTACACAATGTATCAAAACTTCTAGGTTGACTAACAATGAGGCCGAGTATAAGGCCATGATTGCAGGTCTCCAGCTAGCTAAAAGCTTGGGGGCAGAAGTCATTGAAGCCAAGTGCGATTCTTTATTGGTGGTGAACCAAGTAAACAAAAGCTTCGAAGTTCGAGAGGATAGGATGCAAAGGTATTTAGACAAAAGCTACAGGTAACTTTACACCACTTCAAGGAGTGGACTCTAGACCATGTACCTCGAGAACAAAACAGTGAGGCCGATGCACTTGAAAACTTGGGATCATCAGTCGAGGATGATGATATTATCCTGGGGACTGTCGTCCAATTATCGAGATCTGTGATGGGGGAGGGTCATGCCGATATAAATTCTACAAGTTTGACTTGGGATTGGAGGAATAAATATATTGAATACTTGAAAAATGGAAAGCTCCCATCGGACCATAAAGAGTCGAGGGCTCTACGAACCAAGGCTGCTCCGTTCACATTGGATGAAGATGGAAAATTATACAGAAGGACGTTCGATGGACCATTGGCGGTATGTTTAGGGACAGGAGACACCGATTATGTTTTACGAGAGATCCACGAAGGCACTTATGGAAACCATTCCGGCACCGAGTCTTTGATTCACAAAATTATTAGAGAAGGGTATTACTGGGATAACATGGAAAAAGACACTAAGGAGTTTGTTCGAAAATGTGATAAATGTCAAATGTTTGCACCGATGATTCATCAGCCCGGAGAGCAACTTCATTCAGTCCTATCCCCATGGCTATTCATGAAATGGGGAATGGACATCGTCGTCCCTCTACAGACGGCCCCAGGTAAAGCTAAATTCATTTTGTTATGACTGACTACTTTTCTAAATGGGTGGAAGCACATGACTTCGAGAAGGTTAGAGAAAAAGAGGTTATAGACTTCATCTGGGACCACATCGTGTGTCGATTCGGGATACCTTCCGAAATCGTATGCGGCAACGGGAAGCAATTCATCGGAAACAAGGTAATGGAGTTCCTCGATGCACATAAAATAAAAAGGATCTTATCAACGCCGTATCACCCGAGCGGAAACGGATAGGCCGAATCGACAAACAAGACTATCATTCAAAACTTAAAGAAAAGGTTGAACGATGCTCAAGGGAAATGGAGAGAAGTTCTACCCGAGGTTCTTTCGGCATATCGAACGACATCGAAGTCCAGCACGGGGGCAACCCTGTTCTCTTTAGTCTATGGCTCGGAGGCCTTAATTCCAGTCGAGGTCGAGGAACCCAACACCAGATTTTGACATGCATCGGAGGAATCAAATCACGAGGCTGTGGAAACTAGCCTCGAACTATTAGATGAAAACGAGAAGCTGCACTTGCTCGGATGGCTGCACAAAAGCAAAGAATCCAGAGATATTATAATAGAAGAACCAACTTTCGCCACTTCGGAATCGGGGACTTAGTTCTAAGGAAAGTCACCCTCAATACTCAAGACTCGAATGAAAGGAAACTAGGCCCGAATTGGGAAGGACCATATCAAGTCATCAGAGTCATTGGAAAGGGATCTTACAAACTTGGCACGATGGAAGGCGAACAATTGCCAAACAATTGGAATGTATCATACTCAAACGATATTATTGGTGAGGTATGACTTTCTCCCTTTTATCCATTTGTATTTGATACTAACTTATTGCAGGTGTTCGATCGAAGACGTCGAGAGAACCCTTCTACACGAAGACCTTAGGTTTTAAAGCACGCATTGTACTCTTTTTCCCTTAGATCGGGTTTTATCCCAAATGGGTTTTTCCGGCGAGGTTTTTAACAAGGCAAAAACTATGTGCTACCTAAGGAAAATTCAACAGTATCCAAGGCTTCTTTTCAATCAACCTCGAATACTGGGGGGCATCACCCTCGGAGTTTATATTTTCAAGAAAAATACTTCACGCCAAAAAGGGTCTCGATAGGAAAACCTTGTAATGGGCCAAACGGTCGGATGAACCGTGTCCGTATAGAATAGTCGAGTCCCGATAGCATAACATGTACGCATGTACGGATTATTCAAATAAGCGTTCTTTCTATATCAAACACTTTGTGTCTCAAAGAAATTTGCTACTATACGAGCTCCATACTTGTGATTCTGTGAGAAATGTCTCAAGGGACAAAACGCGAGTACACCTCAAATACTCGGGGACTGTCATCGACAGTGAACAAATCCGAGTCATCTAAACTCGGATTCATAAGACCTCAAAGAGGCACCCCCCGACGTAAAGGCCAAGGCCATCGCACTCGGGGACTGACGTTCCGAACAAGTTCAAAATATTACCGGGTAATAAGTCCAAGAGGCATACCCGAAGGTTACAACCATACTAAAGGCTATGGCCGAAATAACGCGGCTCGGAGACGTCCGAATCCCTCAATAAAAATAGGCCTTCGAATTCTCGGAAAACCGATTAATAAAGGCTACCCTCGGCAGAATAATCAAAGTGCTTCGATAAAACCTGCCCTCGAAAAACATTAAGAGGTATCGAATTATTCAAATGCAAACTTGTGCTAAGGCACAAAAACAAAAGGGTTTTGATCGACACTAATCCCTCAAAAAACCCAATGGGTAAAAAATGCATGCCAAGGCATAAAGAAATTTTTTAAGACGTAAAGGGCAAATAATAGCCATCTCTTAGAGGCCATTCGACCCGATCTAAAAGAGCCTAAGGGCCAATACACTTAGGGTTTGAGATCCTGTTCTCACTCCATCTGAATCCAAGGGTTCGATTATCCCGAGCCTAAATACACAGTAACCTGATTATGGCTCGGGGACTCACCATTATCCGTTACAAACCCTTAAGGGTCTATGCCCCAAAGTTCGAACCTTATTCGAACTCGACCACGATAACTTCAAGGAAGCCATCCGAGATAAAATCCAGAACAGACCATTCAATGAATGAAATTATTGCAAGAATTTTGTAAGGCAAGAAACACCGAGAAGACATTCAAGGATAATTTTCTTTTATATACTTGAAAAAAGATATGTACAAGAAACCGACAAGAGGTCTTAAAAAAAGAAAAATACAAAAAGAGAAAGAAAAATCCTATATGCCCGGGGCTGGTTTCTCCCTCGGGAGCAACTTCCTCTTCGGTCCCCTCTTCATTGTCAGATCCGCCTTGGCTGCCTTCATCGTCGTCGGAGGAGGAGACAAGAAATCTGGCATCAGCTTCGAGCGCCTTTGCTTGAGCTATCTCTTCAGTGAGGTCGAAACCTCGAGCGTGGATTTCTTCAAGGGTCTCCCTCCGGGATTGGCACTTGGCCAAATCATTACTCTGTTTCTCCCGGTCAGAGGCTTCCCTTAGCTCCGTTTGAGCAGCCTCAGCATCCCTTAAGTACACGGCAATGGTTTTATTAGCCATGACCTTCGTCTTCTCGACCTCAGCCCTGGCCTCTGCAAGCTTGACCTCGAGTTCGTCGATCCTTTTGGCCTGGGACAAACTTTTCTCTCTAGCACCTCGGAGTTGGGCCTAAGCCGATGCCAGTTTGGCTAAAGCGGCCTCCTTCTCCACAGTCTGGCGGTCCATATTCTCCTTCCACCAGTTGCAGTCGGCCTTGACCTGATCGACCTCCCCTCAAATCAACTCGATCCTATCCAGTTTTTGCTGCAGCTGAGACATTGAAGTATTAGCCTCTACAGTTGGATCGAGTAGACCATACTTTTTCAAAATGACAGTTACCTGCTTGTCTAGCTCGGCCTCATTTTTACGAGCCTTGGCCTGGTCTGCCCTAAGGTCCTCGAGCTCCTCCTTCTTTTGACTGCAAAGGAGCTTCAGGGCCTTCCCTTCATCCGAGGTCTTCTGGAGCTCGACTTCACATTGGCTCAGGTCGGCCCTGAACCTGGTGAAAGCCTACACAAGAAAAAGGAAATCAGTTAGGGAAAAAAGTGAAGAAGAAGAATGAAATTGCAACGATAGGAATCAATGCTTACTTGAGAGAAAAGGCGTTGAGCCTCTTCGAAAAGAGTAGCTGCGTCGTTGAGATCGGCGACATCATCGACCCCGATAAAGCAATCTCGAAAAGGATATTCTTCACTAGGGACTCCGCTTAAGTCAGGCATGTGCAGCGCTCGAGCCTCCCTTATGCACTCCTGAGAATAAGTCGGTAGAGGAGGAGAGTGACCTATTGTCATGGCCCCGAGAAAATCACTCAGGGCGCTTTGTTCAGCTTTGGGTTTTTCGGAACCTGTCCCCTTTGGTGTGCTTGTTGATGGTCGAGGAACGATCTCAACCTCGGGTGATTCACGGGCCTTGACCGCGTCTTTCTTCGGAGCCTCCTCACCACGAGGCAGGGTCTCCGGTTCGGAGGGCTTGGCATCTTCGGCTGGTTTCCTGGCTTGGGTCACCAGCGCTGATTCTTCGCCCTCGTCTTCTTCTTCATCATTCTGCTGGTGGACTGAGTCTTCGGGCTCGAAACCCTTTTTCTCTTATTATCTTTCCCTGATTTCGGAATCGGGGACTCGGTATCTTCCCCGGGCGGGACTGGCCTCATTTCAGAGATATCTCCAATGCCTAGATGAATGATAATTAGGTATGAGTAAAGTAACCAGTAAAGGGGAAAGCATCAAATACCTGTGAGAAGAACTTACCGTGGTGTTTGGCTTCCCATTTGCCCCTTGCCAAGTCACGCCATCGGCGCTCGTCATACGAGGAGGTCGCAACTAGTTTACGGACCCAATCTTCGAGGTCGACGACTGCATGGGGCATCCAAGCAACCGTTGCAAAAAAGGTGAAGGCATCACGCAATGCGAAAACAGAATACAAAAAGCTACTGGAAAAAACTTCACTTACGATCGGGGTTCCACTTCTCTGGAAACGGTATTTTCTCCTCTGGGATGATGTCACAGGTCCTCACTCGCACGAACCGGCTCATCCAGCCCTGGTCCTTATACTCGTCATTGCTAGCAAAAAAAGCCTTGGTCGACCGGCGTTGGAGCTTGATCAACCCTCGAAAAAGCTGAGGACGATACAATCGGGTAAGGTGATTGAGGGTGAACTCTAGCCCCCCGTCCTTGCTGGAGAAATGGAGAAGCATGATTACTATACGCCAGAAAGAAGGATGGATCTGGCCGAGGGTGACCTGATACCTCTTGCAGAAGTCGATCACAATTGGATCGATGGGACCAAACGTGAAGGGGTAAGTGTAAACACTTAGGAACCCTTCCACATGAGTAGTGATACTCTCCTCGGGGGCGGGGATCTGTACCACGACCTCGTTCCCCCAGCCACAGTCCTTCTTCATGGCCTTGAGGTGCTTCTCCGTTATCGAGCAAATATACCTCGATATATGCTCGCCCAGGAATTGCGGGTGGATTTTTAACTTTGAAGTCTTTCTTTATGACACAGGGGCCGGGAATAATCTCTTAAAAGGCCAGCGCTTTATCACCGGCCGGCCGGGAAGAGGAGGAGGAAGCTTTCTCCTTTTGAGGAACTATTTTGGAGGTTTTCGCCATTGATTTCGGTTAGAAAAAGCGGAAATAGGCGGAGCTTGATATCTTTCGGCACTAAAAGGGCGAGAATAACAGGTAATGAGAGAGAAAGATGAAGAGGGGGAGAGATATGGGAAGTTTGAAGGTGGTTTGAAGATGGAAGTAAAGTTTTTTATTCGAATTTGAGTCTTGTCTTTATAGGCAAGCGGCGACGGTTCGACGGCGCTAGTGGTCGACCACCACTGGCGAAGCATTTAATATTTTGGGGAAGCGAACCGACAGGATGTTTCGGTCACTTCGAGCGCCTACGTCACGGGAATAACATCATCATCAAGGATTCCGAAAAATCGAGGCTCAAGTCGTTTCTTATCATTTTATTCTAAGAAACGCGGGGACTATCTGTATACGGTCGAAATCAGGTGTGCCGGATTTCGTAGGCTCGAGGGGTCACTTCGAGAATAAGTTCAAAATGGACCGGGCTCGAGCCTGATGGCGGAATACAAGACTCGAAGATCGAAGTGTTCGATGAACACCGAGGCCAAGTATGACCAACCTCGAGATAATACCGTTATGGTTTTATAACAGAAAGAGCAAGATTCCCGCAGTGGCCCTAAGATCACGGCGTAAATTCCGGAACGGATTTGTACTAGGCGGTGAGACAGCTCTCCAATAAGATTCCCTACTAAAAATGGAAATGTACCTTATTTAGGACTCCCCTATTATATAAAGGGGAGCCCATTCATTTGTAACATCATCAATCATTGACAAGATAATATACATACACCACTTTCTTGCTTACTTTTCATCTGAATTGCCTTATTATTTTATTGTTTTGACTAACCTACCTCGAGGCTGCCATAGCTCGAGGTCGGGACTTGGTTGCACACTGGTTTGACCTACTTTACTCTTTAATTTATACATTTGATTCTTTGTTTATCAATTAGTATTGGATTAAATCACATATCTCTAAAACCACAATACAAGTTTAATTGTTACTCGGATTTTAGGGTAAACAATAATGTACAGCCATAGCATATTAATTTTAACCAACGCGTTTTGATTTAAAGACTTGGAACTGCTTGCGCTGGATGTAGCTCCGAATTTAAGCCTGCAAGTAAAATTACAGTTAGTAAACTTTTCTTTTTTGGTTGAAAAAGATGAAGGAAAAGAGATACTGTAATTAAAAGGCCAAAATGTTCTTGCCTTGCCAGAAATATTATTTGATAACCAATCAAGACCTTCATAAAGCCCCTGCCCAGATGTTGCACAAGCACTCTGGATGTACCTAAAAGACGTAGACAACACGTACACGCAGATTCCTTAGCTACTTAATTAGTTGGAAACTGTTTTTAAAATATTTGACATTTACTTTTATTTCCCAGTTTAATCTTTAGTGCTCTAACTGGTGAAGTGTTAATTAAGTGAAACATTTGAGAGAAATAGAAAAGATAGTTACGGCTATGAAATATGTTTTACCAGCGTCGTTGACGGAGCGAATGCAGACCAAGTTTATCAGTAATTTCTGCAACACTCATAGCATTTGGAAGGTCTTGTTTATTGGCAAACACAAGAACGGTAGCGCCTCGTAATTCTTCCTGCTTAAACCATCATTTAATTTCAGTTAACGTCAATTGATACTTTTAATTTTTATATTATTAGTTGTAATATTACCTCATTAAGCATGCGATGGAGCTCATCTCTCGCTTCTGTAATTCTATCTCTATCATTACTATCTACCACAAAGATTAGACCCTGAGTGTTCTGAAAGTAGTGCCTCCATAGAGGCCGGATCTGTAAAATTAGTACAACAAATTAGATAACTCATAATTAGCTTTGATTGGGATTCTTCCAGTGTTAAATACCTTATCTTGTCCACCTACATCCCATACCGTGAAGCTCGAATTCTTGTATTCCACCGTCTCCACGTTAAATCCTAGGGATTAATATATTAAAAGATTAAGTTATACTCTATATATTAACAATATAAAGAATTTTTATATTGTAGTAATCAACAGTAGAAAGAGTGGAGATAGCAAATACCAATTGTAGGAATGGTGGTGACAATCTCCCCAAGTTTTAACTTGTACAAGATGGTTGTTTTACCAGCTGCATCGAGTCCCACCATTAATATTCTCATTTCTTTCTTAGCAAATAGCATTTTTACAAACTTGGATATTGACATACCCATTGTTGCTCTACAATCCTTCAACACACAACTACTAGCTAGTGCAGAGAATTCACTTAATTTATCTGCAATTTCCTAATAGCCTAATATTCAATTAAAGAGTCAACCAAAGAGTTTTTGAATACAAATAGTGAATCGCTTGTCCAAAACTTAAAGGAAAAAATAAAGAATATGATTCTGATAAGTTTCGAGGAGAATAAAGCATGCAAATTAATTCTATTTCACTTTAGGCTAAGAAGGCATCTATCCTTTCGCCCATAATGTGATCAGTCCATTGGCGATTCGTTTCCAAAAAGCAGGTTCCCTTGTTAAACTTGCAAATCAATGTACAACTTGTATGAGAAGTAAAGAGTCTACTTTTAAGTATTACTCCATCTCGTCCATAATAATTGCCTTTTTTGCTTTTGGCATATCCCTTAAAAAAGTACTAACTCTCGGAGAAAAAAAGGTATATTGACTAAATTATGTATTGGGAAAAAATCGATATTACACTTGGAATTAATTATGTGGCTGACGTGTCAAGACACGTGGATTATTAGAAGAGTGACAGCTGGCAAAGAGTGCTCAAAGAGATACGAGTCTTAACAGGTACGAGCGAAGTATCATAAAGACAAGAAGGAACGGTCACTCGGTCCTCTTGATAATTTGAAGAGATGCCGGTGGAATGAACCAAGACAATAAAAAGTACATATTCGTAATATCTCCAATTAATGAGTGTAAATGATAGGAAACGTTATAGAATCTTCACGAAACAGTTACGATTGTTAATTATAACATTTTATTAATGTCATTAAATGCTCATAATGGCTCTATTATGAAAGGAAAGAAACGTTGTACTTGGAAATAGCTATAAAAGCGAGAGAAGTAACATTTGTATGGGGACACTGATGATTATTGGAATATACTTATTTACATTGTTTTACATTGCTTACTCGGCTACTTTTCAGTCCAATTTTCCTCTCTTGTTATATAATTATCTCTTTATTTGATTATCAGTAACCTGAGTTCTTCTAAAATTACGCTTTGACCGAAATTCCTATTTTTTGGTTAAACAAATTGGTTCCGTTACCGGGAATCTGATAATCTTTTACTTTTTAAATCAATTCTTCTATCAAAACAATCATGTCGAACGTCAACGACAACAACCAACAAAATCCACAGCACCAAGAAAATCAGCAACATCAGTTGCATCAACAAGGTGATGGAACTCCAGCCCCCTCACAACAAAACACGCCTCGACAATCTCGAGAGGGGACTCCTGGCGGGTCTGAATCAAATATGAACGAGCAGTTTGAGAATGATCAGGCTATTGATGAAGCTTTGAAAAAATCAATCGCTCAACAGGTCAGCAATGCTCTTCAGGCTTTTGCTAGCCAGTTGCCGAATATACCACCGACACCACCTCCAAACAACAATGTAACCATAGAAAATCTTCGCTTTGGACGCGTTAATTCAGGCAGCGGTGGAATTCCCAATGAATCTCGTGATGGAGGGTCAGGTAACCCAGTTAATTCTGATTTACAAAATTTAGTACTAACTTTGCAGAAACAGCTCAAGGAGCAAAGTGATCGCATAGAGCAGATGCCTGGAGTCCGCCCGTAATCAAGGGGATAGATATGGAGAAATACTCTCAACAACCTTGGAATCCAAGTGCCGCTCCTTTACCAATTCCAAAGAAATTCAAGATGCCCGATATCCCGAAGTATGATGGAACAACTGATCCCCGGGATCTCGTAACTGCATTTACAACTAGTGTAAAGGGCAACGATTTGACCAAGCAAGAAATTGAATCAGTGTTGGTCAAAAAATTTGGAGAAACGCTCACGAAGGGAGTACTAACATGGTATTCTCTTTTACCTGAAAATTCTATTAATTCTTTTGCTGAGCTTGCAGATTTGTTTATCAAAGCACACTCGGGAGCTCAAAAAGTTGAAAAAAGAATGGAGGACATTTTCAAAATAAAGCAAGGAGATACGGAGTTGCTCAGGGAATTCGTAGACAGATTCCAGCGTGAAAGGATGATGTTGCCACGTGTACCTGATAACTGGGCGGCTATGGCCTTTGCTAGTAATCTAAATGAAAAAAGCTTGGAAGCCACGAGGAGACTCAAAGAAAGCTTACGAGAATTTCCTGCAACAACTTGGAATGATGTTTACAACAGGTACAGCATAAAGCTGCGGATAGAAGAAGACATTTTCACATAGTCTCAGAAAAATGAAAGAGTAAGTTCAAGAAGGACAGAGACCGAAAAAAGGTCCGGTAAAAATAGATACGAGCCTTATATGGGACCAGCAGGAAGATATTCGCGTTCGAAACAGGAAAACCCAAGGTATGATCCTAGATCAAGGGATAGAGAATCAGGTTCGTCATCGAGGTTCGAAAAAGAGCGAAACTTAAGAGACACGCGAGACGACGACAGAGGTTCAAAGGCCAAAATTGGTGGTTATAACTTTAATGTAAGCACATCCGAGCTGGTAGCTGTTCTAAGAAGCATGGGAGACAAGGTATGGTGGCCAAAAGAAATGAGAGCGAACCCAAACATGAGGAATCCCAAATTTTGGTGCGAGTTTCGCAACGATAACAGTCACAAAACGGCCGATTGCAGATTACTACAAGGTGAAGTTGAACATCTACTAAAGCAAGGGTACTTAACAGAATTGTTTAGTAAAAAAGGAAAATAGGCATATATGAAAAATAGGCAAGAACCGCCGAAACCTCCATCACCAAAAAGAACGGTTAATGTCATAAATGGGGGGGAGGAGATCAATGGCGTAACATACACGATAGTAAAGAAGGTGTCAAAAATCACAATCACCCAAGGGAAGTGAGTTCGTAAAGTTGTGGAAGAAGACAGTATAACATTTGATGATGCAGATGCAGATGGCTTGCTGATGCACTGGTAATATCTTTACTTGTACATGACACTAATGTAAAACGAATTTTGATTGATCCAGGTAGTTCTGTGAATATCATTCTGATGAGAGTGGTAAACGAGATGCAAGCCGATGAGAAGTTGATACCCAAGGCACGCACCTTGTCTGGTTTTGACAACTCAAGCGTCGTAACAAAAGGGGAGATAATACTCACCACATTTGCAGAAGGAGTAGTCAAAGACACCAAGTTTTTCAAGTGATAGAAATGGACATGGCTCACAATATGATTCTCGGCAGGCCATGGATTCACGAAATGGATGTTGTTCCGTCTACATTACATCAAGTTATCAAGTTTCCTTCACAATGAGGAATACGGCAAATCCGTGGTGACCAACAGGCTTCTCGAAGCATTAACTCAATGGCAGACACAAGCGCAAAAAGCCACGCGAAATAGCAATTACAGAAGTTAGTTGAGGATTCAACAACACAAGCCTCAACTTAGATGGGCAAACAGATGTAGACTCGAGACCTGATACTATTCAAGAACCAGAAGAAAATGAAAACATCAAAACAACGATCGAGGAAGTAGAAGCTGTGATATTATTCGTACATTGGCCGAACAGAAAAGTCTACACTGGAACCAACCTCAGCCTAGAGATGAAAAGTAAGTTAATAGAATTTTTAAAAGCTAACGCAGATTGTTTTGCTTGGTCGCATTCAGACATGTCACGTATACCACCGGAGGTGATGACCCATAAGCTGAATGAAGATCCAACATACCCACCTGTCAAGCAAAAGAGAAGGAAGCAAGGTTCCTTCAAGAATCAGGTGATTCAGGATGAGGTACAAAAACTTTCAAAAATCGGGTCTATCCGCGAAGTAAAATATCCAGATTGGTTAGCTAATACTGTAGTAGTACCCAAAAAGAATGGTAAGTGGCGCGTTTGTGTAGATTATACTGATCTAAACAAAGCCTGCCCTAAAGATTTTTTTCCATTATCGCACATAGATCAACTAATCGATGATACTGCAGGACATGAATTATTAAGTTTTTTTTATGCTTATTCAGGATATAATCAAATTAAAATGGATCCTCTAGATGAGGAAAAAACTTCCTTTATTACAGATACGGGGACTTACTGCTATAAAGTTATGCCATTCGGCTTAAAGAATGTTGGAGCCACTACCAAAGGCTTGTGACCGAGATGTTTCAAGAACATCTAGAAAAAACCATGGAGGTTTATATAGATGATATGCTAGTCAAATCAAAACAAGCAGGGATCATATTCAGCACCTATCAGATACGTTCGAGATTCTTCGAAAATTTAACATGAAGTTAAATCCAGAAAAATGTGCATTCGGCGTATCATCAGGTAAGTTCTTGGGATTCCTTGTTTCTAACCGTGGCATTGAAGTAAACCCTGCGTAGATTAAAACTATTGAAGAAATACCGGATATACTTTTAAGAAAAAAAGAAGTACAGAGATTGTCAGGAAGAATAGCAGCATTGGGGAGATTTATTTCCAAATCATCGAAAAAATGCTTTAAGTTCTTTTCAGTCTTAAAAAAGCAAAATCAATTTTAATGGTCCGAAGAATGTCAACGGGCACTTAAAAATTTAAAAGCATACTTGTCAAATCCACCATTGCTTGCTAAACCTAAGGACGAGGAAAAACTACTCATTTACCTTGCTGTTTCGGAAGTAGCTGTAAGTGTTGTATTAGTTCGAGAGGACCAAGGCAAACAATCTCCAATTTATTACGTTAGCAAGTCTTTATTAGATGCTGAAACTCGATATCCTCATTTAGAAAAACTTGCATTAGCATTGATTATGGCATCTAGAAAATTAAGGCCTTATTTTCAATGTCATCCTATCTTTATAGTAACTGCCTACCCCTTACGTAATATAATGCATAAACAAGAGTTATCAGGCAGGTTAGCCAAATGGGCAATAGAGCGAAGTGAATATGACATCACATATCAACCTAGAACTGCAATAAAGTCACAGGTTTTAGCAGATTTTGTGGCAGATTTTAGCCCAGGGATGGTAATAGAGGCAGAAAGAATTGCAAATATTTAACGGTTCTAACCCAGGTACGTGGACCTTATTTACTGATGGCTCTTCAAATGTAAAAGGCGCAAGTTTGGGTATTGTCCTGGTCCCACCTACGGGAGAGATTATACGACAAGCTATAAAATGCCATCCCATTACTAATAATGAAGCAGAATATGAAGCTGTGATTGCAGGTCTAGAATTGGCACGAGAGCTCGGAATAGAGCAGGTCGTGAGCAACTCGTAGTTAACCAAATGCAGGGGACTTATACAGCCAAAGAGGCAAGAATGCAACAATACCTAGAAAAGGCACGGGACTTGGTTAGACAATTCCAAACTTGGAAATTACGCAGATACCAAGAGAAGAGAATGTCGAGGCAGATGCCTTGGCTAATCTTGCATCCGCCGCAGAAGTAACCAATGAAGAAAATGCCTCTATAATACATTTGTTTCATTCCGTACTTGATCAAGACAAAAACGAGGTAAATTTCAATAATCTAACTTGGGATTGGAGAAACGAGATTGTAAATTTTTTGCAGTTACGGAATACTACCTGAAGATAAGAAAAAGGCCCAGGCACTTCGTCGAAAAGCTGCTCATTATTGTTTAGATTGGGGCAATTTATATCGAAAAATGTTCGGTAGCCCTCTAGCAAGATGTCTCGAACCTTCTGAAACGGAATACGTGATGAAGGAAATACACGAGGGACATTGTGGAAATCGCGCGGGAGGAAGATCGTTGGTAAGAACTATAATTAGAGCAAGCTATTACTGGCCAAAAATGGAAGAAGAGGCGGAAAATTTTGTGGCTAAATATGACAAGTGTCAAAGGTGTGGGAACAACATGCATCGACCAGCAGAATTGTTACACCCGGTTATTTCACCATGGCCTTTTATGAAGTGGGGGATTGATATCGTAGGTCCACTACTACAAGCCAAAGGCAAGGTACGATTCCTATTAGTACCCACTGACTATTTTACTAAGTGGGTAGAAGCAAGTGCCTTCAAACAGGTACGAGAAAAAAAGGTCAGAGACTTCATCTGGCGAAATATCATTTGCCGGTTTGGCATTCCGAAAGATATCGTGTGTGATAATGGCCTGCAGTTCATAGGTGCGCAAATCACAGAGTTCTTTCAAAGTTGGCGGATTAAGAGGATTACCTCGACACCTTACCATCCAGTGAGTTTTATGGGCTTACCGAACAACAGCAAAAACAAGCACGGGAGAGACACCATTCTCACTTGTGTACGGTGCTGAAGCCTTAATTCCAGTTGAAATAGGGGAGCCAAGTATAAGATATACTCAAGCTACCGAAGAGTCAAATGAAGAAGAGATGCGGGTAAATCTTGATTTGCTTGAAGAAAGGAGAGAATTTGCCTTAATAAGGATGGTTGCGCAAAAACAAGTTATTAAGCGATATTACAATCGCAAAGCTCGGCTCAGATACATCAAAATTGGGGACTACGTACTCAAGAAAGTTTTTCAATCCACAAAAGTAGCCAACGCAGGAAAGTTGAGTCCAAATTGGGAAGGACCATACAAGATTTGCGGTATTGCAGGAAAAGGTGCATATGAACTCGAAACCATGGATGGCAAGTTTTTGCCTCGAGTTGGAATGCTATTTCTAAGGGCAGGAAATACTCACGGTCAGGTACCCTCACTTATGATTTTTATTTTTGAACTGTTAAAGTTATACTAACAATTTTAGATGATAGGCAAAAAGCTAGCCCACACCAAATGATGAAATTAGACCTGAATGACACGCGAAAAAAAAACATAATTCCCGATCTAGGGTTACAACTATTCTGATGGAAATATAATGGGTTAAGCAGTCTTCATCTAAATTATACCTCCGAGTCCCGTATGTTTTTCCTTTTCAGGAGAAGGACCGCATGGAAGGAATAATCAAGTGCTCGAGATTT